>NC_067160.1:15241959-15419459 GCF_903995435.1 Acomys russatus | reverse complement strand
ACATATGAGGGTAGACTACTGTATATACAATAATAAATAAAAAAAAATTTTTTTTAAAGAAATTAAAAGCTTCACACCACTTCCTGTTTCCTCTCTATGCTTCCTGCTTGTATTTGAAGATTTGAGCTCTCAACTTCCGGCTCCTGGCGCCAAGCCTGCTGCTTGCTGCCACACCTCCCTGCGTGGTTCCTCTAGAACCATAAGCCCAAGTAAATAAACACTTTCTTCTACAAGTTGCTTCGTCATGGTGTTTCATGCCAGCAACAGAAAAGTGATACACACACCTTTCTATATGCGGCCTGAAGGTGACTCTAGTACCTTTTTCCCCCCAGTGTGCCTGCACGTTGATCTCAACCCATTATATAGCGTCTGGTACAGAACTTTCTGCATATATTATCAAATTACTACTCAAAAACTTGTTTTTGGCCGGGCGTGGTGGCACACGCCTTTAGTCCTAGCACTTGGGAGGTAGAGGCAGACGGATCGCTGTGAGTTCGAGGCCAGTCTGGTCTATAGAGCAAGTCTAGGACAGCCAAGGCTACACAGAGAGACTCTGTCTCGAAAAACCAAAAACCAAACCAAAACAAAACAACTTGGATTTGGAAGCATTTCAGATCTCAGCGTTTAGGAACCTACACACAAAGGCACAGCGCAGAAGGTGGGACTGAAAAGGGCCTTTGGGACCAAGTTTGCGACCGCCATGAAAGCTTGAACAGATAACAGACATTATTCTGTGAGGATTTTTAGTGTCCATTTTAGAGATGCAGTGAAAGTCCCTGAGGCTGGCAGGAAAGCAGGGGAGTAAAAAGAAGAAATCTCCAGTGTCCAGCACCGCGGACACGGTTCACTTTACAACCGCGCGGAAGCTGCCTTCTCAAAAGCAAGGAGGGAACGCGAACACAAGTCAGGTTGTTAGCAACAACCTGCAGATGGAGGTGCGTGTTCTCCAGGGCCTGTGCCTGGCCGCCAGGACAAGCACACTGTCTATCCAGAACACACAGTGAAAGTGCACGGCACCCTGGGGAGTCCCCAGGATCCCCTTGACTTTAAAACCCAGGGCACAGCAGCCAACAAGGAAAACAAATGCTTTGGTTGCCACGCGCTGACACAGACCTTGCCAGTACCTATGGTTATAAATGACACCCGAGAACAACTGCCCCTCAGGTACTCTTCCCCGCCTCTCCCAGTGTGCTTTAACTTGATTTTAACTGAAAGATAGAGTGTGTAGCTGAAGGGGGGGGGACACCCTAAGTCTTCTCATCTTCAGGGAGTCAGTACTTGACTTCTACAGAAAGCAGTGAACTAATTAACCCGTTAAATTAGAGGTAATTAGTTGGCAATGTCAGGAAGCCTGTTGCCTGTACAGACAAAACCAAAGAGAGCTCTGAATGGGAACTAGGAGCTACTCAGAGTTGGTTAAAATGCTAAAACGAATTAGATATTCTACCAAGAATATCTCAAAGACAGGCACCTCAAAAACAGGTGATACTGAGGCGGTGGAGGCAGACCTGCCATGGGAGAGCGCACCTAGAAAGATCAGTGCCCAGCTCCAGGCCCTGCAACACACACACACACACACACACCTTTTTTAAACATTCATTTCTTTATTTACATGTGAAAGATTGCACACATGCACATATGTGGAAGGCAGAGGACAACTTCCGGGAATGGGTACCTTGCTTCCACCATGTGAATCCCAGAAATCAAATTTGGCTCATCAGGCGTGACACAGGCAGACACAGTTAAAAATCTGAGCCACCTCACCAGACCTGTACACACGCTGTGTTTAAACCCAAAGTACTTTAAAAATAGCTTGTAAAATAAGTATTTCCTTTTAATGTTTCTATTAATTGGCTGCTAATAGTAGAGTTGAATTTGGGTCATTATTTTTTTCTTTCGGTTTTTTTGAGGCAGGGTCTCATGTAGCCCAGGCCGGCCTTGGACAAGCTATGTTGCCAAATCCGACCTTGAATCACTCCATCTTCTGGTCTCCAATTTCCAAGTGGTGAGGCTGCACACAGGCACCACTAGACCCAGCCTGCTGATAATGCTGTACACAGATTTTTATTTTTATTTATTTATTTATTTATTTATTTTTTAGGAAGTAAAGATAGCTTGTAGTGGTGCTTACTTTTGGGCCTCCCATTAGGGATCCTGAGGCCAGCCTGAGCTATACAGAGAATAAGATTCTGTCTCAAACAGAATAGAAATTTAAGCCAGGTATGATGGCACACACCTTTAACCCCAGCACTTGGGAGGCAGAGGCAGGCAGATCTCTGTGATTTTGAAGCCAGCCTGGTCTACAGAGGGAGTCCAGGACAGCCAGGGCTACACAGAGAAACCCTGTCTTGGGAGCGGGAAGCACGTGCTGCTCTTCCAGAGGACTGGAGTTCAGTCCCCAGGACCCATGTCAGGCAGCCACAGCCTGTAACTCCAGCTCCACTGAATCCTACGCTAACTTCTGCCCTCTAAGGGCACAGCACTCATGTGTACATACACACAATTTAAACCCTTAAATAAAGCTTGGAGTCTTTCTTTTTTTTAAAGATTTATTTATTTATTATGTATACAGCATTCTTCCTGCAGGCCAGAAGAGATGGTTGTGAGCCACCATGTGGTTACTGGGAATTGAACTCATAACCTTTGGAAGAGCAGTCGGTGCTCTTAACCTCTGAGCCATCTCTCCAGCCCCCAGCTTAGAGTCTTTCAAACTAAGATTATGCTAAAGATTTAATAGCCTAAGACATTTAATAGTTTTACAACATCTTTCCCATTTTTTCCCTGTTATTTCAAAGGGTAACCTAAAATAACTTGAAATAAATTTGAATATTATACCCTTATGCCAAATAACTTTAGAGTTAATCATCTGCCATTTTAACAACGTCTCTTAAGTCGTTGCAAATCCTTCCTGGGCAAGAAGTCAAGGGCACATGAAAGACACTGACTGGGAGACACTGACAAAAATAAGTGATCCAGTTTCGAGATTAAATTTTTTCAGTCCAACTCAAGCATGTGGAATGCAAATAAGGCACACAGCTTCCGACACTTTCAGAAACATTTACGTTTACCTGCAGTATAGTTCACATGTGCTTGAGAAGGCCTTGGCTGTGTGAGGCGTGAAAAACAAAACAGACCTTATGAAGGCTTAGAGCCCTCATACACATCATCAGAATCACATATTAAAATTGGCAGGGTTGTATATACAAAAGCATGTTGTAATTACACGGAGGTACCTGTGGCCGGAGGGGAGAAGATCATGCAACCCAGAAACGTTTGGACTTTTGAAGCCAAAAGATGAATACATCAAGACCTCACCTGACTGCTGTGAACCGGGTAGGAGCAACTCCCTGGCAATTTGCTAACATTAACCTTAAGTGACCTTTCAAATACATGGCACCTACCTTACAAGCTAACCGTCTTAATTATAGCTTACTATGCACTCACACAGCTCTAAATTTCTACTAAGGAAGGAAAAGGGATTATCTCAAAAATTCATAACTGGAACAAATTTTTTTAAAGACTAAAAATGATAAAATTTAACCTGAATGGTGTAAGTTAAAAAATAGATTCATTGGTGGTTCTGATTCGAAATCATCAGGGTGTATGTATATATACGTACTCATACATACACATATTACTTATTTATTTATATTTTTTTGGTTTTTCAAGACAGGGTTTCTCTGTGTAGCCTTGGCTGTCCTGGACTCACTTTGTAGACCAGGCTGGCCTCAAACTTACAGCGATCTGCCTGCTTCTACCACCCGAGTGCTGGGATTAAAGATGTGAACCACCACACCCGGCTCCTATTTATTTATTTCAATGCTGGACTCATGCCTGTAACATTAGCGCTCAGGAAGGCTGAGGCACACAGACTGCCACAAGTTTGAGACCAACCTGAGTTAAACAGCAAGCTCAAGGTCAGTGTAGGGTACTGAGTAAGACCCTGGCTCAAACAAACAAACAAACAAACAAACAAACAAAGTAAATAAATTACAAAAATGAAAACTGAAACGTTAAGAACACTTACGGCCCTTCTAGAGGTCAGTTTTTAGCACCTTGTCAAGCAGTATGGAACTACCCCTAACTTCAGCTCCAGTGAGTCTGACGCCCTCTTCTGGCCCCTGTTGGTAACTACACCCACATGCATGTAACCCCGTACAGACATGTATATGTAATTACAGTCATAAATTATATATAATTATATAAATAATATAAAATAAAAATATTTGTAACATTATGACTTACAACTTTAAATATAAAACCAAATATATATGTGTGTATGTGTGTGTGTTTGGTTTTTTGTTTTCTTTTTTTTTTTTTTTTTTTTTTTTTTTTTGAGACAAGGTCTTACTGTGTAGCTCTGGCTATCCTGGGTCTCACTATGTAGACCTGGCTGGCCTTGAACTCAGAGATTATATAATGTAACAAGATCAAACTTATTTTTTTAAGTATGCTTATGAAATCTGAGGTCACATATCTAGAAAAACTACTTTTTAAGCCAAAAATCTGTGGAAATCAAATCTTTTTGTGTTATTGTACATTCATCATAATCCAGTGCTGGGCACTATGCCTGACAGCTCATGCCTAAACAGATGGGTCTCATTGCAGATGAGTGAGACACACCACATTGTTAGGAAGGGTAACTTGATGGGACAATAAAACCAGAGTCAGAAACTGGGGTCCTGAACCCCAGGCCAGTAACTCATTGGGGACCTCTTAGGGGGAAAAAGCAGCTCAATTGAGTACCATGGCACCTGCCATTACAGCTTCGTGGGAGGCTAAGACAGAAGAATCACTTGAGAATGGCCTGGCAACACTGGTGGACTCCATCTGTAAATAAGCGAATGTCACACTACTTCTTTCCGTTTCCTAACTAGTTACAAGCAAAATAGCTGGGCCTGCTGTTGGGAGGAAAGGGAGATCTTTAATACCAAAAAACTGCTTGGAGCTGGAAAGACACGAGCGTTGAAATCAACATTCTAAAGTGCTTGGATGCCAGGGGTGATGGTCCACACCTTTAAACCCTAACATTCGGGATGCAGGCAGATCTCTGAGTTCAAGGTCAGCCTGGTCTACAGAGCAAGTTCCAGGACAGCTAGGACTACACAGAGAGCCTATCTCAAAAAACAATGAACAAAACAAAACAAAGAAACAAACAAACAAAATCAGGGGGCTGGAGAGATGGCACAGAGGTTAGGAGCACTGGCTGCTCATCCAGAGGACCTGGGTTCAATTCCCAGCACCCACATGGCAGCTCACTACTGTCTGTAACTCCAGTTCCAGGGTGTCTGACACCCTCTCACAGACATACATGCAGGCAGAACACTAATGCATCTTAAAATAAACAACTTATATTTTAAAAATTAAGAGTAATGTTTGGAAACACGAACGGGCCAGCAGCACTTCCCTCCTTACTGAACGTCCCTGCCTTTTCCAATCATGAAGGAGTTTCTGTTCTTACTCTTTGCCTTTCTCCAAGCCGAGGCTGCCCAGGGGTGAGGGGGTGAGAGGGTGAGGGGGTGAGGGGGTGATGCAGCTCTCTCTGCATATCCGACATGCAGCTGCAGTGTGCGCAGTTCCTCCACTACCACGTCACCTGCGATGAACTAACATTTCAGATCTTAACATCCTCCCAGTTTCACTGTTGCCAGAGATGACAGTCACTGAGTTTGGTAACCGGAGCTATCTATCACACAGAGCATTGCTGTGTAGAAAAAACGCAGTGCGTGGACAGTCGAGGAGGACGTTCCGTACTGGCGCAAGAGCTGAGAGCAGGAAACCAATCCTCTGGCCACTCTTAAGGCCCATGTTTCCCACAGAAGCCAAATTTAGTCAGGAATTCACGCCCTTTCACTGCACACTCAGTCTGCACGAGAAGCAAAGACCACAACACACCTGACACACACACTTTGAACAACAGCGGGATGTGGGATTAACCTAATATGGATTCACTGCGGGTGGGCTGTAAGCCTAGCTCTCCGAAGACCGGAAGTTTATGAAATTTGGGCCCAGCCTTGACTACAGAGTAAGTTCCAGGAAAGCCAGATCAACAAACAAAAGGGCCAAATTGACTTTTTTAATTTTAAGAACATCATTAAGGCTTCATTAAGTTAAAATACTTTTAAACAAAAATTCAGTGAATAGCCGGGCATGGTGGCGCAAGTCTTTACTCCCAGCACTGGAGAGGCAGAGGCAGGTGGATCTCTCTGTGAGTCCGAGGCCAGCCTGGTCTACAGAGTCCAGGACAGCCAAGGTTACACAGAGAGACCCTATCTTGAAAAGCCAGAAAAAAAAAAATAGACAAAAAGAGTTCAAAATTGGGCTTGCAAGATGGCTCAACGGGGAAAGGAGCTTACCACCTGACGATGCAAGCCTAATGGCCTGAGTTCAAATCCCAGAACCCATGTGGAGGTGGACGGGGAGAAACAACGCCACAATGATGAATTAGATTAATGCTTTAAAAGGTTGTAGAGCTAAAATGCATGCATGCTTTCTTTGTCTATTAAAGCTAGTCCTACTGTCAGGTGGGACGAGGCAATTCCTAACAGACAAGCCTTGTAAGTACTGAAATGGACCGTGCTAGCACTTCCAAAAATGATTTTCTCTTCAAAATGATCAGAAACCTTGGAAATAAAATAATGACCTTAGAGAATCCAATAACTGGAACCAGGAAGTTTCCCAGGGGAGATTAAGTTGAATAATTAATTTGTATTGTTCGTTAAATAAATATTCCAATCTCTCGTACTAAGTAACCATGGGCACATTCAAGGAGCCTATATGTTCATAAGCCTGGACGAATTGTGTCTCTTTGCATATCCAATTAAGGTACAGTTCCTAGGGAGATAGAATACCTTGACGTTGTTAAGGTTTGATTTAAGACCCACATTCTGCCGCAGATCTTAAATAGATCTCACTTTGCTTTGTTTTGTTTTGTTTTTCAAAACAGGGTTTCTCTGTATAACCTTGGTTGTCCTGGAAGTCACTCCATAGACCAGACTGGCCTCAAACTCATGGAGATCCACCTGCCTCTCTCTGCCTTCCAAGTGCTGAGGTTAAAGATGTGAGCCAACATTACCTAGCTATAAGTTTTATTTTTATTTGGGTGGGTGGGTGTGTGCTCCTGTGGGTTCGAGCCACCCAACAGGTGCTTGGGAAACAAACTCAGTTCCTACACAGCAGCAGTAAGTGCACTTAACCACAGAGCCACTTCTCCAGCCCCAACAGAAAGATTTTTTTTAAAGCAGAAAGTAACAGTGACTCTGAATAACTAACGATTTATAATTAAGCCATTATTGCTTTTTGGGTCTGACTAAGTAACTGATAGTTCAGGAGGAAACAGCTGCTGCCTACCACAGACTCAGATCTCCCCGCCTCAGACCGTGACCATAAATCGTCTCAGAACTGTCGAGGGGAATTACCACTGAGGTTGATGCATCTGCGCTCAGGGCCTCGTGAAGACATTTGGATGCATGTCTTAAGAGTGTACCTGATTACTCACACAGGATGATTGTCTTAGCTGGGGTTTCTATTGCGATAATGAAAACCTCATGACCAAAAAGCAAGTTGGGGAGGCAAGGGTTTATTTGATTTACACCTCCAGATCATAGTCCATCACTGAATGAAGCCAGGACTGGAACTCAAACAAGGCAGGAACCTTGAGGCAGGAGCTGATGCAGAGGCTATGGAGGGGCGCTGCTTACTGGCTTGCTTAGCCTGCTTTCTTTTTTTTTTTTTATTTTTATTATCACTTCCTGTCTTTTTTTTTTTTAATTATTAATTTATTCTTGTTACATCTCAATGTTTATCCCATCCCTTGTATCCTCCCATTCCTCCCCCCTCCCCATTTTCCCATTATTCCCCTCCCCTATGACTGTTCTTGAGGGGGATTACGTCCCCCTATATATTCTCATAGGGTATCAAGTCTCTTATTAGCCTGCTTTCTTAGAGAACCCAGGACCACCAGCCCAGGGACAGCACCTCCCACAATGGGCTGGGCCCTCCCCGTTTGACTGCTAATTGAGAAAATGCCCTACAGTTAGATCTTTTGTTTTGTTTTTATTTTGTTTTGTTTTGTGTTGTTTTCCCAGACAGGGTTTCTCTGTGTAGCCTTGGCTGTCCTGGACTCGCTCTGTAGATGAGGCTGGCCGCCAACTCACAGCGATCCACCTACCTCTGCCTCCCGCAAGCTGGGATTAAAGGCGTGCGCCACCACACCCGGCTCCTACAGTTGGATCTTACAGAGGCCTTCCTCAGCTGAGGCTCCTGTCTCTCTGACGACTCTAGCGTGTGTCAAGTTGACACAAAACCAGCCAGTACAATGACAAACACATGTTAACAGCTGAGTCACTTTATTAGTTTCAGCACAGTTATCTAGACGGAGGACCTAAGATAGTACTCAAGGGGGAAGGGAGTCTTGCTGTCTATGCAGAGCTGGAACAAGACGCTAGAGCTTGATTTGTTCTTAGTGAATTAGGCACTCTTTAGCTGTCACCTCATTTACTCTTTATAGCACCTGCCTGTACTGAGTGTAACAGCCCTCAGACAGAACACGGACTCCAAAGGCAACACAAACACCTAAGGCACATTTATAAAGGGTCAAATGAAGATTCGAACCCACGTTGGAAGCCAGGCATGGTGGTCAGTGCCTATAGCCCAACACACTGGAGTGTGAGAAAGGAGGATTCCGAGTTCAAGACCGGTGAGTCTCTACCAACAAAACAAGTCCAAACCAAACAAACATACAAGACGTTAAAAAGCAAAGCAAACCACGGAGCCTACGAAGCCCATGTTAGCTCCCACTGGATTCCTGCACGTTTGGATCCTGTTCAAGCAGTCGTAAGAGCACTGTGGACAGACAGAAGGAAACTGGACTCAAAGAATCAAGACTTCGCTCAAAGCAGCCATCACACAAGGAAGCGCAGACGTGGAAAAACCAGTTTACCTGTCAACGTGATCTGCTTAGTATGATCTGTTGAAATTATAATTTTAAATATTCCAAAGTAAAAGAGGGGGGGAAAAGGCTGCAACATTTCTATTTTGCTGCTAAAAAACAAAACAAAACAAAACAAAACTCTAAATTATTCTGCATGGCCTAAACACAAAGACCTGCTGGACTTGGCTCCTTCAGCCTCCTCTCTCACTGGCCTCCTCACTCACAGATGCTTCAGGCCCCCTGGCTTCCTTCCTAGCTGTTGAACACAGTGAACCATTTCACACACCCTAGCCACACAGGTGTGCACGTCCATGCACTTGGAACGCTCTCCACCACTTGACCGTGAATTTCCGTTCAGTTCTTAACACCAATACACTGTTGGGAGCCTTCACTGGCCTCTTGAAAATAGTGAAAAGTGGTGGTCCTTCCATCATCCTTTTTCTTTGTGTGTGTGGCGGGGGTGGGGTTTCGAGACAGGGTTTCTCTGTGTAGCCTTGGCTGTCCGGGACTAGTGTTGTAGACCAGGCTGGCCTCGAACTCAGAGATCCCTCTGCCTCTGCACCCCCCCACCCCCCCAGTGCTGGGATTAAAGGTGTGTGCCACCACCTCCTGGCTTCATCATTCCTTTTACTTCCTCGTTGTACTTGCTATCCCTATAGTGATCTTTTTTGTGTGTAAGCTTTTTTTTTTTAATGTCTGGGTCCATCCTAGATGCTGGGGATCCAAGCTCAGGTCTTGATGTTTGTGTGGCAAGCGCTTCGCTGGCTGCTATGTCCCCAACACCTTAAAGACTCCCTTGTAACGCTATCGTGATGCACCTCCCACACTTGACAACCCATGCCCACGTCCCTTCTCAGCCTCCCTTCCAAAAATAAACAAACACTATAGTACGTTAGCAAATACTTAGTGAGCCAAAGTTTCTTTCCCGTAAACATTCATGCCATCTCAAAACCCCAAGAAACTTATTTTTGCCTTACATTATCGCTGCCTTCCATTTATTCTTCAATCTAAAATTAACAAGACAGGGCTAGGCATGAGGTTGGATGGTACAGCACTTGCCCAGTATAAGCAAGATCTTGGGTTCAATGCACAAACAACAAATAAATAAATAAATAAATAAATAAATAAATAAAAATATGTAAGACCAAAAAGCACACTTTCATGTGTTATGTGACCTTCTTTGTCCATTGGTGCTAATGAAGAACAGGAATCAAAATAATATTTGAACTCTATACGTCAGCAAACTTTGGCCCAACATACATAGTTGTATAATCTCAATGTGTGTTGCTCCCAGCATACAGTGAACCAATAAATGAACACAGAAAGTCTACCACCTCAAAAAGAATTTAGAGATCTTTTTAAAACTGTAAAAATCTAGCCGGGGGGGGGGGGGGGGTGGTGGTGGCGCACGCCTTTAATCCCAGCACTTGGGAGGCAGAGGCAGGCGGGTCGGCTGTGAGTTCGAGGCCAGCCTGGTCTACAAAGGGAGTCCAGGACAGCTAAGGCTACACAGAGAAACCCTGTCTCAAACAAACAAAAACAAAACAAAACAAAAATGTAAAAATCCGTTGCAAGCCTACTTTGCCACAAAGCACAGAGAAGGCCAGCTCCTCTTTGGGACATTTGTCAGATTTGTAACAACAGCCTGTTGCATCCTTGCTGTCCCCACCCCACCTCATCTGCCTCTTCTTACTTCTCCTGTGCCCGCTCACTACTGTACCCTTCCGATGTAGAAGAATTGGGTCGATGATAGTGTGTGGGAGAGAAAGGTATAGGAAGAAAGAGATAACTCAAGAAATGACAGTGGTAAGGGGGCAACAGTAAGATCTTAGCTTGAGAACCAGCTGTAAAATCACAGCGCAGTTGAACAGCTAAAAAATCCATCTGCTGGGAGATCCATTTTCCTAGGTTCAGAAAGGCAGAATCCTAGAGAATATCATTTATTTTATTTTGTTCTTTAGATTTATTTATTTACTTTATAGGCGTGGATATTTTGCCTGCATGTGTGTATGTGCACCTCATACATGCTGTTGGGTACCCTGGAACTGAAATTATCAATGTTTGTGAGGTACTATGTGAGTGCTGGGAATCAACTGTAAGCCCGCTCTAAGAGTACCAAGTGTTCAGAATTGCTAAGCCATCTCTCCAGCCTCATATAGCTGGGGCTAGCTAACTGAAAACACACAGGTTAGGGATGTAGCTCAGTTAACAGAATGCTTGCCTAACATAAAAGCCTGGTTTTGAGCCCCGCACATCAACCCTGAATGGTGGTACACACCCATAAATCCCAGCATTTGGGGAGTTAGAGGCAGGAAGATGAGATGTTCAATGTTATTCTCAGCTACTCAGTGAACTGGAGGCTAGCCTGGGATTTATGAGAGCATATCTCCAAAAAGAAGAAGGAGGAGGAGGAGGAGGACGAGGAGGAAAAAGGAAACAAACAAAAACTCATCAAACTTTGGGAAGTACTAAAGGCCACAAGGAAGCCTGGCATGGTGATACACATCTTTTATCCAGCCCTCAGGAGGCAGAGGCAGGCATATCTCTAAGTCTAGGCTAGTCTACAGAGTGAGTTCCAGGACAGCCAGGGCCATATAGAAAAACCCTGTCTCAAAAAACTAAATAATATTTTTTGTTGTGAGCCTAGCCTTTAATGGCTGAGCTCAGAGAGATGACTCAGAGATTAAGAGCACTGGCTGCTCTTCCAAAGGTCCTGAGTTCAGTTCCCAGCAACTATATGGTGACTCATAACCATCTATAATGAGATCTGGTATCCTGTTCTAGCACGTAGTTGTACAGGCAGACAGAACACTATACATAATAAATAAAACTTAAAAAAATAAATAAATAACACAAGGAAAGAACAAGAATATTTCCCTATACTTGAGTTGATGTTTCTCTTTTTGAAGCCCTTCATGAATTCCACACATGACTCCACTATACACAGATGTGCCTGCACTTTCATCAAAAAGAAATCTTCTTTTTTTTCTTGTATAACAAATGGTTTTGTTGTTGCTTAAAGATTTGTTTTAGAGCCGGGTATGGCGGCGCACGCCTTTAGTCCCAGCACTCAGGAGGCAGAGGCAGGCAGATCTCTGTGAGTTAGAGGCCAGCCTGGTCTGCAAAGAGTTCCAGGACAGCCAGGGCTTATTACACAGAGAGACTCTGCCTTGAAAAATGAAAACAAACAAACAAATTATGTGTATGGACCTGAGTACATGGTACATGTGCAGGTGCAAGTACATGCAGGTGCAAGTATGTGCAGGTGCAAGTACATGCAGGTGAAAGTACATACAGGTGCAAGTACATGCAGGTGCAAGTACCTGCAGGTGCCAGGATGTGGGGTTATTCCCAGAAGCCAGAGGTCTCCTATTTCCTGGAGCTGGAGTTACCTGTGGTTGTAAGCTGCCTAATGTGAGAACTGAACACGGATCCTCTGCAAGAGCGGAAAGTACTCTTACCCACCGAGCCATCTCTCTGATTTGTTTCATTGTTGGGTTTTTTGTTGTTGTTGTTGTTTTGGTTTAGTGTGTGTGTGTGTGTGTGTGTGTGTGTGTGTGTGTGTGTAGCCTATTTTGTTGTTGTTTTAAGGGGTTTATTGAGACAAAGTTTTTTTTTTTTTCCATGTAGTTCAAGCTGGCCTGGAACTGGTGGGCCTCAGCCTCCTGAGCACCAAATTATGGGTGTATATTGCTTTACTCGACTCTCCATTGTGTCCTAAAGTTCAAAATTAAATATTTCTCAGCTGTGCTGTGGTGGCTCATATCTTTGATTCGCCCACTTGGGAGGCAGTGGCAGAGGCAGGCAGATCTCTATGAGTTCGAGGCCAACCTGGTCTACAGAGGGAGAGCCAGGACAGCCAAGACTACATAAAGAAACCCTGTGTAAAACAAAACAAAAAATTCCGGGTATGTATGTGTGCATGGGTAGTAACCATGCAGATGTGTTTGCTTGTAGGCCCCAAGTTAACATTGGGTTTCAGTTACCACTGCTCTGTAGTTTTGAAATAAGGCTCCTTGATGAACCTTGATGAAGACTCTACTGCCTCGGTAAATGGATTACTACAGGATGTAGTTGCCACACCTGCTTGGCTTTTATGTGGGCTCTAGACATCTCTGGTCCTCACCCTTGTGTGGCAAGCCTTTACCCGCTTGGCCATTTCCTCAGCCCTCTATAGACTTTCAAAGAGAATGCTCAAATGATACTGAATTCAAATTTACGTCACGGTCTTCCCCAAACCAGATTACACAAATGGAAGGATAGATATTTTAACCTTTGATTTATCCTTTTTGTTTGGTTTTGGTTTTGGGAGACAGGGGTTCTCTGTGTAGCCTTGGCTGTCCTGGACTCACTTTGAAGACCAGGCTAGCCTCGAACTCTAGATTACTGGTGTGTGCCACCAAGTCAAGCTGACTAACCCTTTTTATGAAACTTCTACTTCAAGCTCTCACCACACCCCTCCCCCTACCTAGCTCAATTCCCCCTTCAACTAGAAATGTCAGCTCTAAATTGGCTCCTGGGTGTCTGCCCTGCTTCCTAAAAAGGATTTGTCTAGCACTCATACAAGCTTGTATCGTTAACCCGACTTTTTCTTTTGGGAGGGCAAGCAGGGGGTTGAAGACAGGGTTTCTCTGTATAGCTTTGGCTGTCCCGCATTTACTTTGTAGACCAGGCTGGCCTTGAACTCACAGAGACACCTGCCTCTGCCTGGGATTAAAGGCATGCACCACCATGTCCTGATAAAGCTGCTTTTCTTAAAGGAAAAAAAAAAAAAAAAAAAGAGTAGGGGTTCTAGGGGCTGGAGAGATGGCTTAGAGGTTAAGAGCACCGTCTGTTCTTCCAAAGGTCCCGAGTTCAATTCCCAGCAACCACATGGTTGTTTACAACTACCTGTAACGAGATCTGGTGCCTTCTTGTGGTGGGCAGGCACACGTGTGGGCAGAATACTGTGTAAATAAATAAGTCTTTAAAAAAAAAAATCTAGGTGGTTGTGACATGGACAGGTTCATTTTATAAAAAAAAAAAAAAGAGTATGGGTTCTAGAACTCACTTGATTTGACAGTAGTTTCTATCACTTGTAAATTCAATGACATAAAAACAAGTTCTTTTGGTTTTTGTTTTTCAAGGCAGGGTTTCTCTGTGCAGCCTTGGCTGTCCTGGGCTCACTTTGTAGACCAGGCTGGCCTTGAACTCACAGAGATCCACCTGCCTCTGCCTCCCAAGTGCTGGGGTTAAAAGCATGTGGCACCACACCCGACTGAAAACAAGTCTTTAATCTACATAACAGACCTACCAAGTCTACTCCATAATAGTGGATAAATATTATCAACATATTTAGGGCACTGACCTAGTGTGCACTCTAAGTGACTGGGAAATGTCAGCAGCAGCTGCCATTATTCCTCTGTGAGCCTCTGTCCTAGACAAACAGATGCAAATGTTCTACCTCAGGCATGCTTCCCCCCTCATGGTTCCCGACTTCCTCAGCCACAGGCTGTTAGGAAGGGAGCGGGCCTCAGAGAGGACTGCATCTGCCCTCATTCGGTCTTGGACCAATTCTCTGCTTCAATTAGGCTCAAATTACTTCATTTGATGATTACTACTAAATGAGACACAAATGCATGCGACATAACAGATACACTTAGTAAATATTGTCGAAGGGCTGGGAAGACAGCTCAGTAGATAATAGAGCTTATTATACAAGCCTGATGGCCTGAGTTCAATGCCCAGGACTCACTCTGAAAGGAAAGACCTGAGTCCTGAAAGTTGCCCTCTCACTTCCACACATGGATTGTGGCGTGTACATGCCCACATGCGCACACACATAAGTGTAATCTTTTAAAAAGTATGTGACAAACATGCTAAATACAAAAGAAAAATGTAGCTAGAAGGTATTTTGTTTGTTATATCTAAGATGTTAATAGGCCATATGGATCTATAATGAAACTTTTTATAAAAGTACCCTATTGGGCCAAGCATGGTAGTGCACACTTTTAATCCCAGCACTCAGGAGGCAGAGGCAGGTGGATCTCTGTGAGTTCAAGGGCAACCTGGTCTACAAAGTGAATCCAGAACAACCAAGGCTTGAAAAAAAAAAAAAGTACTCATTGTTTTAAGAAATTAGTTTAAAACAGACAAACCAGAAATAAAATCCTAACATATGCTGGAAGGTAACAAAAAGTTGCTCTAGTCAGCTGGTGGTAGTGCACGCCTTTAATCCCAGCCCTTGGGAGGCAGAGGCAGGAGGATCTCTGTGAGTTTGAGGCCAGCCTGGTCTACAGAGAGAGTTCCAGGACAGCTAGAGCTGTTACACAGAGAAACCCTGTCTTGAAAAAACAAAACAAAACAAAAAGTTGCTCCAACTTGACACAATGTCTTTCAGGCAGCTTTATGCTTTCCTGGGGAGTAAGCATCTTTATACTGCTTTTTCTTGCCTACCTGTAATGCTGAAGCTGAGTATGGGCCCTCCTGCTTGGAATCCCAACACTGAAACTGAATTCAAGGTTAGTCTGAGCTACGTAAGTACCAGGCCAGCCAGGGCTATGTAACAAGATTATGACTAGCAAATTTAATAATAATAATAATAATAATAATAATAATACTGCTGATGCTGCTTGAGTCAATACTTTGTTTACTGCTAAATAAATATCAATAAGCTTCACAAATTCTCAGTACAAAAACAAAATACAAGCCAAGCGTTTGTGGTGCACACCTTTATTCCCAGCACTTGGGAGGCAGAGGCAGGTGGATCGCTGTGAGTGTGAGGCCACCTTGGTCTACAAAGTGAGTCTAGGACAGCCAAGGCTACACAGAGAAACCCTGTCTTGAAAAACCAAAAAAATAAAAATAAAATACAGACAACATCAAAATTATGTTTAAAAGACTAAGAGTTTGACTCAGTTGTAGAATGCTTACCTAATATGTATGAGGGGTTTGATTCCCCAGCATCACAAATTACTAATAATGTGCAAAAAGATACTGATAATATGTAAAACAGCGGATGAAAAGCTAAAATGTAAATGCTGACATGGGATAAGTTATTGTTATGAGCTCTCCAAACTCCTGCAATCACTACCCACCCCAAACAATACACACAAATCCATAATGAGTCAGATTTTTTTTTCCCCCACATAGAATTTTTGTTTGTTTGTTTTTTGTTTTTTCCAGACAGGGTTTCTCTGTGTAGCACCCCTGGCTGTCCTAGACTGTCTTCGTCGACCAAGCTAGCCTTGAACTCACAGAGATCCACCTGACTCTGCCTCCCCCCAATTTTTTATGTTCTACTGTTTCCTGAGTGAGAAGATGAAACCTGGGAAGTCTATATAACTAGCTTAAAAATAAGAAGACACGGAGACATAGGCCTGGGAATTAAACATATTTCTTAAAAAAAAAAAAAAAAAAGCCAGCTATGGTAATGCATGTCTTTAATGGCATCACTTGGGAAGCAGAGGTATGCAGACCTCTATGAGTTCAAAACCATCCTAATCTACATAGTGAGTTAGGGATAGGGGACACACTTGTTTCTGGTACCTGGAACAGGGCTCTTTTCACTACTTTATACAAAATCTCTGGTTCCTTCCATGACTCTTAATCAGAAAATGAAAGCATCTGTATTACACAAACTCTTCAACTGACTCTAATCATGTGACAGGGCTTATACTAATATATTTTTGTATGTCCCAGAGAATACTTGCAAGGAGCAAAAGCCTTAACACACAGTTGGTGCTGCTTTATTAAGGTTGGGCTCGTTCCCAAAAGGACTCTCCTAATACACTTCGTAAAACATAAGGCTCCCAAGAAGCACAGTGCCTCACATTTCACAGCTCCAGCACTCAGGAGGCTTGAGACAGAAAGATCAAACAAGTTGAAGGGTACTCCTGGCAGGTCCCTGTGAGTCTGACTCAGGGACCTGAGGTGGTATAGCTCCAGGCCAGCCTGGAGGTACATAGTAAGACTCTGTCTCAAAGAAAGAAAGAAAGAAAGAAAGAAAGAAAGAAAGAAAAGAAAGAAAAAAGAAAGGCTGGACTACACAGTGAGCCTTTGTCTAAAAAAAATAAATAAATAAAAATTAAAAATAAACTCACTTTTCTAATTCTTTTTTGTTTTCTTTTGGTGTTAACACTCAAACTCAGGGCCTGAAACAAGTAGGCAGATGCTTTACCCCTGAGCGATGCCCTTGCCTTTGCCAGCTTTTTCATAAACCACACTGTGTGTGGTGACCTATGCAGCCTCCTCCCCAGCAGCCTAAGAAAACTACCTGCCTCAGATAAAAGTGTCGTCCAGCCTAGGCTCATTGGGAGACGCTAGAATCTGTTCCGGATATAGGATCATAGACTTTTGTAACCGAAAGGAACCTTGAAGGTCACCTTTCGTTTTCCAGAGGAAAATGACACCCAGAAGGAATCTGCCTAAGGTTAATTATCTACACAGAACCTACACCCAGAAAGTAAAATTCTCAAAAACAGCTCTTCAAAGAAAACCACAACGGTTAGTAAGATACTTTAGAAATTTAAGAAAGCAAAACCAAAAACTAAGCATAGTCAAGTCACTGACTCTAAAGCTTAACATAGGTGAGGTATTCTAAGGTAAATCCTTACAATTTTTCTTTTTTAAAAAAATGTCTATGCTTATTTTGCCTGTATGTATGTCAGGGGCCAGAAGTCGATGTCAGATTCCCCGGAATTAGAGTTACAGGCAGTTGAGTGCTGCCATATGGGTGCTGGGAATCCAATCCGGGTCTTCTATCACAAACAGTGCTCTTACCTGCTGAGCTGTCTCTCTAGCCTCTTCCCTTAGTTTAAAAAATAATTTGTTATAAGTGAGCACGTGGTTATGTGTGCACATGTAAATATATATATTATCAGAGGACAACTTTATGTAGTTAGTCCTCTCTTTCCATATTTATATGAGTTCTAGGTAAAGCACCTTTATCCACTGAGCCATCTCACCAGCCTCCTTGCAACAAAATCTAAAGCAAACGCCTTGTATCAACCACCCAGCCCCTCCCCCACTCCACCCCCCATCTATGTGTGGTAAGTGGAAGGGAAAGCATAACTTTAACAGCTACATTATTATCTGTGCAACAGTCGACATAGACACTTATGAGGAGGAAAAACCTTATGTCATCTTAAGTCATGCAAAGGAAAACAGGAACTCCAGGAAAGCCTCTTAGAAATATAAAGGAAATCTTTCCATCAGCTGTTACTAAGAGTACAAACAACCCAGCAGGATGCCAATCACAGACCTCAGAGGCACAAGCAGGTAGATCTCTGAGTTTGAGGCCAGCCTGGTCTACAGAGCATGTTCCAGGACAGCCAGGGCTACACAGAGAAACCCTGTCCGGAAAAACAAAACAAAGAGTACAAACTACATCCTCCTCGCATGTTTGTGAGAGTAGAAGGAAGTAGAATATTTCTCAAAGTTAAGAGCTTGAAAAGCAATGATGATTCTGCTCCTTTCATTCTTTCCCTCACGTAAAATTCTTTAACTTACCTGTAGGAATATGTTTCTCAGCTCATGAGGATCACCTCGCTTGGTTGTATGCACCTATGTGGGGGCGGGGGGGAATGACACACGACTGGTTAATGCTTAGCTAGAAACCACACAATCTCTTTAGATTATAGTTTACATCTGCTAACAACGTGCTTATCTTTCATAAGGGCATTTAGTGTAAAACAACCCCAAAGCATAATTGCTGATAACACCTGTCAACCTGGAGATCTATGGCTAAGTGCTGGAGAAAATGGGTGTGAGTATCCCAAGATAGAGCCAACTACGGACGGTACTTCCTCTGAACTGGAAAGGGAAACCAAGCAATATAACCGTTGACTTTATGCCACATCTACTAGCAATACAGCAGCAGCCACCAAACTGCATATCCCGAGAGCCTCAAGAGTGGAGCAACAGGAGACATAAAACACCCAAATTAATAGCCGGGCCTAGCAGCCTTTCTTGTGGAAAGCAGTAACGGCTCAACGTCATCTCAGCGAACCATTCATCATCCAACCTAAACCTTGAGAGCCGCCACAAAAAAAAAAAAAAAACCACACCGGGCACTTTCGACCATCCCGCAACCTGTCACGCAAATGTCAAGCAGAGCCCTGCGCTGTACTGAGGCCCCAAATAATGACAACACCCACCCCCTCCCCCACCGCGGATGCCCTGGGTATCCCCGGCTTTCCTGTCCACTTGCTCTCAGTCCCTCTCCGATGCTCTCCAACTCTGTGCTCGCAATCCCATGTACCTAGGGCAAAACACTGCTCTTTTCCTCCTCCCATCAGTGGTCCTCCCGAGCCCCACCAACTCCCAATCCCTCCTCCTTCCCCTCCCCCAGCCGGGCATCCTCTTCGCTCCGGTCCAAGCCCCGCAAAGCTCTTCACCCGCAATCTAGAGCCCCGGGACGCGCTGGCTTAAGGACCAGGCAAAGAAAGCAACGGAAAGAGGCAGGGGGCTGCACTAGGGGCCCTTGGAACGTCTCTTATGCAATAAAGGCAGCAGCAGAGAGTTGGAGTCACCTTGACCGCCATGCTGTGCTGGGAAGCCGGGAACGAGCGAGTGAGCGAGCAAGGCCGAGCTGTCAGGGCGCGCGCGCGCCACGGCCCGGGGCCGCGCCCGCGCTCCCTCCTGTCGCGGCGCCGCTCCCGTCTATATGCAAATGAGCTAGAGCGCCGCGGGGTGCACCGAGAGGCTTCGCCGGGTCCATTTGAGGGCCAGCGGGACGGTCGCACCTCTCGCCGGGGACACCAGAGTTCCAGTCACTGGATGCCGACGCGCCGCGTGAGCAGAGGCGCCTCCGGGCCAGCCCCAAGTCCCAAGGCCTGGCGGTGGGTGTGGCTTTGGGCACTGGCTTCAGCCAAAGTCGGTTCCCTCTAGGGGCTTAAAGGAACACTTGGGGCCTCAGTTGAGCAAGATTTGGAAGCATCTGAAAGCTTGTCCCATTAATAATGAGTTAATGACCACTAGTGACAAATACTGACAAGAAAAATGATAAGGAACTGCCTACTTAGGTTTTTTGTTTTGTTTGTTTTAAAAAAGAAAACCTAAGTAAACTTCAGAAATACGCTCCTAAATTGGCATTCCTTGGGGGTACCTTTAATAGTTTATTAATAGACTCGCTTCACTTTTTTAACAACCCAAACCCTTTGTGCGACGTATATAGAAAACAATTTTATTTATCTTGAAGCTGGCACTATGCTGCCTCACACTCTTACACAAACCCAGAACAGTTCTTCATTGAATCCCCAGCTCTGCCTAAAGCCAAAATAATGTCTCTAAAACTGAGTCTTGCCATTAAGATATCTGAGGGCCAGGCAAGTCGCCTTAGTTGGTGGAGTACCTGCCCAACATGCACGAAGCCCCGGGTTCCATCCCAAGCAGTACATAAACTCAAGCCCAGCATAGTAGTAGAAGGGAGGTAGCAATACGCCTGTAATCTCAGCACTGGGAAATGGAGGCACGATGATCAGAATGGCACTCTCGGCGCACGTCTTTAATTACAGCACTCCGGAGGCAGAGGCAGGCAGATCTCTGTGAGTTCAAAGCCAGCCTGGCCCACAAAGGGAAAAAAAAAATCCTATCAGGTCACATATTGATAATCACTCAAATATTTATGGAAATCCTCCTTATGGTAGACACGGGCCTATTTGTAAAGTGTGTATATAAATATACACATATACATACAAAGTGTGTGTCTAAGCAGTTTATTGCAAGGACTTTCTTTTTTTTTTAAAGATTTATTTATTATGTATACGGTATGCATCAGATCACATTATAGATGGTTGTGAGCCACCATGTGGTTGCTGGGAATTGAACTCAGGATCTCTGGAAGAGGAGTCAGTGCTCTTAACCGCTGAGCCATCTCTCCAGCCCCTGCAAGGACTTTCTTTGCCACCATTATCAGAACCTGTTATGAAACTAAATAGCAGTCCTAAACACTGTAGCTATCTGCCTTGTTCAGCCATCCTGAAGTGTTGCAATATTTGATTATCCACTGGGTTGTTGCAGGAGGACGTGTAAGGAACGGATGGTGTCTGCTATAGCAGGATATTGCCTGTTCTCCTGTGAGCTAGTCATGGATTCCTTCCTAATATCTTTGAAGCCGGGCAAGTGTATAAGTTTTTTTAAAAGAAACACGGTTTACTTGCTCAAAACCGATCATTAATGGACTTGACATCGGTTTTGTGAGTGGGAAGCAAATGAGATTTTAATTGGTTCTTCTCATTATAGTGTTAAAATTAATCTACTTAATTCATAAAGTCATATTCATGCCCCCCGAATACTTACATCTATCAATAAATATGTGATATTTGAAAATATAGAGCCAAGTAAAAGCCAGACACTTAGAGAACGTGTTTTCCCAGAATCTCAACCATGTAAGGGATTTTTTTGTTGGTGGTGGTTGTTTGATTTTTGTTTCGTGAGGGTTTGGTGGCTTTTGTTTGTTTTTGCTTTTTGCGAGGGGGTTGGGGGTAAGACAGGGTCTTTTTAGCTCAGGCTGGCCTAAAGCCAATCAAAATCTTTCTGCCTCAGCCTCCAGAGTACTGAGATTATGAGCATCCGCCACCACACCTAGCTTATGTATTCATCTTTCTAGAACTATTTTTTAAAAGACTGGGTGCACTCCTTTATCTCAGCACTTGCGAGGCACAGACATGAAGGTGTCTTTGAGTCTGAGACCAAACTAGTCCACATAGAGAGTTCCAGGAACTATGTAGTGAGACCATGTCTCCAAAAAAAGTTACAAATAATGTAAAGGTCCAAAAATCGCTGAAGGAAGACCCAGACTCAAATAGCGTGTAGAAACAAAGAGTGGTTAATTCTTCAGAGACAGCCTGCATGCAGAGGTCAACCAACCATCCATACAAAATGGTGGTGACCATGAGGAGAAGCTCAAAGGCTCTTTTAAAGGCTTCTAGGGTGTCGCAAGTCGAGGGAAGAACCTCAAGGAGAAGGTATTGAGATTTTTACAGATGCTTTATTAGTCACACACTGGTCACACTTCACTCAGACATGCCGATACGTCTTCTAGTCTTCTGAGTCCAGCTGTAGTCTGGTTGATGGCTTCACATGTAAGGCTATCTGTCTGTCCTGGTGCACTGAATGGTCCACAGCGGGCTTCCTTCTCTGCGTCCGGGCCCCAGTCTGGTCCGGTCTCTGACTGGTCTTTGGATTTGCGGAAGTGTATCCAACTTGATCAGCACAGTGGCAGGTCTTAGTTGGTAAACATCATGGCCAGCCTGAAGTGCTCTTATTTTATTTTTTTATTTTTTGGGTTTTGTTTTTTGTTTTTGTTTTGTTTTGTTTTGTTTTTGAGACAGGGTTTTTCTTGTAGTCCTGGCTGTCCCGGACTCTTTTTGTAGACCGGGCTGGCCTCGAATTCACAGAGATCTACCTGCTTCTGCCTCCCTAGTGCTAGGATTAAAGGCGTGCGCCACCATGCACAGCTCTGAAGTGGTCGTGTACTCAGCTTTTATGCCCTGTCTATGTTGGAAGGAGTTGTACCCTCTTTTAGCCAATGAGATATTGGGTTATGTCACTCGTTTTACGTTATGTTCAGGTGGATAACTTATGTCATTTCTTAATCATAGGAAGCACACTGTTTCACTTTATCACTACCAACATTGGGGTTTTTTTGTTTGTTTGTTTGTTTTACTATCTCCTCTTTGTTTTACATGTTCTCTTCATAGGGGAATCCTATTTGTGGCTAGTGACTGCATTGAGATTGGCTAATGCTAAGAGAGGCTACATGGCTCCAGCTGGGATTGGCTGGTGCCAGTGACAGCTACATGACTCTAGTCATGGGCCTTTAAGCAATGTCTGACTCTCTCATTGCCCCCTCAAGACTGTTCCATCTCAAATCCTTGAGTGAGGTTTAAGAGCTGATGTGGGGATTGAACATAGGGATCTGATTGTACTCACTCAGGCCCTTCATTAATATAATTTTTTAAAGATTTTTTTTGTGCCATATATATGTGTGTGCATGCCATATGTGTGTGTGTGTACACATTATACATATATGGGTCTGAGCAGGCCAGAAGAGAGCATTGAACCTCTGGAGCTGGAGTTATAGGTGCCTATGAACTACCCACCATGGGTGCTGAACTCAGGACCTCTAGAAGAGCAGTGAGCGATCTTAACCATTGAGCTGTCTCTCCGGTCATAATAAATCTTAAAGAGCTGGAGAGATGGTCCAGGGGTCAGCCCTTGCTGCTCTGGCAGAACATTGCTGTTCAGTTCCCAGAACCCATAGTCTGTGCCTCATGATTGCCTGTAATTCCAGCTTCAGGGGACCTGATGCTCTCCCACATCATCTGTCATCCCCAGGCATTAGCCCACGTGCACCGCCACCACCATTTAAAATCATATAATTTGTAAAAACCCTTCGTCTTGTGTCAGGGGGAAGGCAGCTGTAGGTAACAATGGAGTAGGGCTAGGATGTTGCTCCATGGTAGAGTGTGGGGCTTAGCATGTGCAGGGCCTCGGGTAGAGGCTCAGACACACAACATATGTGCAAGCAGTGGAGTAAATAGTCTCAGTCTAGGAAAAAAATAATATAGCTGGCAGAACAAACATCCTCTTCAGTCCTTCTACCACCTACCCGCTCCTACTCCTGGGAATTTACTTGGATGCTGTTTTTACTCTCTTCTTGCAAGAGACCGGTGTAGAAGATGCTTTAGAGCTGATTCAAACTAAAGAAAAAAGTGTCACTTGAAAAATCGTATGTGGGCAGGAGAGATGACTCGGCAGTTAGGAGCCCTGGCTGCTCTTGTAGAGGACCTGGATTCAACCCAGCTACCTGTAACTCTCAGTTCCAGGGGACCCAGTGCCCTTTTCTGGCCTCCCTGCACACCAGACACACACGGTGCACAGACGTATATTTAGGGAAAACCACCCATCCCCACAAAAATAAATAATAAAATCTTACAAACAAACACAATTTAGTCAGGCAGTGGTGGTGCACACCATTAATCCCAGCACTCAGGAGGCAAAGGAAGACAGATCTCTGTGAGTTCCAGGCCAGCCTGGTCTATAAAGTGAGTACTAGGATAGCCAGGGCTACACAGAGAAACCCTGTATTGAAAAAACCAAAACCAAAACCAAAACTAAATATATTTAATCAAGAAAATCCCAGCACTTGGGAGGTACAGGCAAGCATATCGCTGTGAGTTTGAGGCCGGCCTGGTCTACAAAGTGAGTTCAGGACAGCCAAGCCTAAAGCACAGAGACCTTGTCTCAAAAAAAAAAAAAAAAAAAAATGTCCATTAAGAGACCTGCACCAGCTGGGTATGGTGGTGCACGCCTTTAATCCCAGTACTCGGGAGGCAGAGGCAGGTAATCTCTGAGCTCAAGGCTAGCCTGGTCTGCAAATCAAATCCAGGACAGCTAAGGCTACACAGAGAAACCCTGTCTCAAAAAAGCAAAATTTTAAAAAAGTGAGAGACCTGCATCTGCTAAGTGTGGTCATACATGAATGATGAACCCCAGCACTTTCAAATCTGAGCCAGGAAGACAGTGAGTTTAAGGCCAACCTGGGATCACATAGTAAATCTGAAGATAGCATAAACTGTGAAGTGAAATCCTATTTCAAAAAAAAATTTTAAAGACCTGTACAAGAATGTTTGTAAAAAGTGGAAATAGCCCAGATGCCTAAGTATGGTATATTTACAGAATGAAATATTATCCAGAAATTTAAAAAAAGAAGCAGATATTTTGTTTGTTTTTTTGTTTTTCTAGACAGGGTCTGTCTGTGTATCCTTGGCTATTCTGGATTCGATTTGTAGACCAGGCTGGCCTCAAACTCACAGTGATCTTCCTGCCTCTGCCTCCCAAGTGCAGGAAGCAGATTTTTGATAACACACAACAAGGATGAGGAAAAACCATGTCAGGTGATGACAAAGGTTTTACATGGCATCATAATGTACAAAAGAGCTAACACCAAATGTCATTTATGTAAGGCTCTAAAGATTTATTTATGTATTATTATGTATGCAGCCGTCTGTCTGCATGTATGCTTGCACACCAGAAGAGGACGTCAGATCACATTATAGATGGTTGTGAGCCACCATGTGGTAGCTGGAAATTGAACTCAAGATCTCTGGAAGAGCAGTCACTGCTCTTAATCTCTGAGCCATCTCTAGGCCCTATGGAAGGCTCTAAGACAATCAGAACTAAAGTATGATGGAAAAATGAGCCAGAACTGTGATTGCCAGGACAGAGGAATAGACAGGGAAAAGGCAGGTAACATGTGTCTGGGTGATGATCACACTCTTTGCTTTGCAAGGGGTTGAGTACAGTTTTCTTTTCTTTTTCTTTTTTTGAGACTGGGTTTCTTTGTTATCTTGGATGTCCTGAACTCACTTTGTAGACCAGGCTGGCCTCAAACTCACAGAGATCTGCCTGCCTCTGCCTTCCGCGTGCTGGGATTAAAGGCGTGCACCACCACACCCAGCAGCCTCCCACTTTTAAATTGGTTTTTTAAGACAGGGTTTCTCTTGTAATCCTGGCTGTCCTGGAGGCCAGACTGACCTCAAACACAGAGATCCACCAACCTCTGCCTCCTAAGTGCTGGGACTAAAGGTGTGCTCCCCACACTCAGCACTAGCATAGCAATTCTATGAAGTTGTATCTTACGTTTATTTATTTATTGAGACAGAGTGTCCCTATATTAATTACCTTGGCTGACATGGGACACACTGTATAGACTAGGCTTGCCTCTACCTCCCAAGTGATGGGATTAAAAGCATGTGCCACTGCATCCGGCTTAAATGTATTTTGAAATGCATTGAAGAAATGAGAAATATTTATGAATGAGCAGAGAGAGATATATGGGGGCATATCTACTATGAAGCATATAGGAGCTTACTGAAATATTTGTTCTATTTTTCCAACTTCCTGGAAAATCTCACAAGAGTGTCAGGGGAAATTGTGCCAAGTTTTTACATGACTAGTGGCAACATATTCCTGTTAGCTGGGAATGGTAATGAAACCTCTTTCTTTTTTTACATTTTTTAGTTATGTGTATGTCTGTGTGTGGGGTATGTACATGTGTACATGCAGGTGCCCCTGAGTCCAGAATACCCTGGAGCTGAAGTTACAGGCAGTTGTCAACTGCTTAACATGGGTTGTGGGGATCGAACTCGGGTCCTCTGCAAGAGTAGTATGTGATGTTAACCACAGAGCTATTACTCCAGCTCAGAGACCTACGTCTTAACCACCGACAGATTTCTTACTTTGCTGGAGCAGAGGGAAATAAAACTGAAATTACCTGGCAAACAACACACCTCGGGGACAGGGGAATCTGTAAAGATTCTATTGCACTGAGTGGGGAGGGGTGTGGTTTCGTTCGCACAGATTCAGACAATTATTGTATGCCATTGGGCAGCGGCAATGCTCGGGCAGCTGTGTGTGTTTAATCTAACCACGACCTATGGGGAAAACCCAAGTGAGCTTGTAGAATCTTATTTCCATAGCCAGTGGAGGAACCAGGTGCGCTGTCTGAAGCCTAAATTGGAACGCTCCTGTTGGACTGCCAGGGTGTAATTCTAGAGGAAGAAACTCAGGCTTTGGTAGGCAAGACTCTGCAAAGGGGCATTGTGACCTTGGGTTGCTAAGCCAGGAGAAAGATGATAGATGAAACCAACTCCTTTGAGTAAGAAGTTTCCAAAAGGGGAGGCAGGCTTGTCCCTGGAAATGCGACCGTCTTCCAGAGGGAAAAAGAGAAGGTGTTTCACTTCTTTGTTGAGAGATAAATGTCATGGAGCAGAGACCATGGAGGAGTGCTGCTTCCTGGCTTGCTCCCAGCTACCTTTTTCATACAACCCAAGACCACCTTGCCTAGGGATGGCACCGCCCACAGTGGGCTTGGCCTTCCTCTATTGATTAGCAATCAAGAAAATACCCAAGACACCCCCACAGGCCAATCTATTGGAAGCAAGTCCTTAACTGAGGGTCCAGCTTCCCAGACACACACACACACACACACACACACACACACACACAGAGTGGTGGAGCCAGTTTTCAGAAAAGGAAGTAGGAATAACTACACTACAAAGAAATTCTTAAAAAATGAAGTCATGAGTGTGTGTGTGTGTGTGTGTGTGTGTGTGTGTGTGTGTTTAGGGGACAACCTGGAGGACTGGTCTCCTTCAACCATGTGAATCCCAGGGATTCAACTCAGGTCGCCAAGCTTGGCAACAAGCACATTTATCTGCTGAGCCATCTCACAGGACCAGAAATTCTTTCTAAAATACGACGTTAGAAGAATGGGTGCAGTGTTGTGTCATATGCCTACAATCCTAGTACTCGGGACATAGGAGCAGGAGGAGCAGAAGTTCAAGGTCATCCTGGGTACCATGAGACCCTGCCTCAAAAAAAAAGAAAATGTTGGAACAATAATATAGTCCCTATCGATTTATACTGATCCAAACAGGATGCGCAGCATGTGCCTATAATCCTAGCTTTTTGGAAATTCAACCAAAAGCATTAGGAGTTTAAGGCCAAGGCTAGTCTCGGGTAGTGGGACGTCAACTCAGAAAAAGGAAACAAAACAAATTGTACTAATCAGAATAATAGCAAGAGCATTGAAATTAGAATGTTCTGCAGAAGCAGAATGAAGCAGGTGAAAAGTGGTAATTGGACCTGCTGGTTATGGGAGCCAAGGGAACAGGTCTGTGGAGCGTTTAATTTTTTCTTCTTTTTTTTTTTCCCTCAAGACAGGGTTTCTCTCTGTGCAGCCTTGGCTGTCCTGGACTCGCTTTGTAGACCAGGCTGGCCTCGAACTCAGAGATTTGCCTGCCTGTGCCTCCCGAGTGCTATGATTAAAAGTGTGTGCCACCGCGCCTGGCTCAAGTTAATGTTTTTTATCCAGAAAGAAGGGAAGCTGAGAACAAAGGACAAACTTGACTGAAATTAGAGGTCTCAGTCAAAGCTGCTCTCCCTATGTTTCGTTTCCAGCTGTCCTGACAATATGATTCCATCTAAGGTCAATGGCGCTATATAAGAAAAAGTATGCCAGGTGTGGTGGCACCTTTAATCCCAGCACTCGAGAGGCAGAGGTGGGTGGATCGCTGGGAGTTCGAGGCCAGCCTGGTCTACAAAGCAAGTCCAGGACAGCCAAGGCTACACAGAGAAGCCATGTCTCAAACACCCCCCTTTAAAAAAAAAAAGAAATCAAAATCATGTATTCATGGCAAGAATAAGCGTACCCACTAATCTGAATATTTTAGACAAAGCAGAGTCCAGATAATTGAATTATCTCTAAATCACAATTTCATGTGAGGTGAGAACTGACCAGATACCTAAACAAACTATTTTACTTCTTTCTGTTATTTATTTAAGGTTTACAATAAGCTCAGTTGATGATTGCTTTTTGTAAACCTACCTTGGATGATGGATTCTTGGCTACACTCTGTGACCATATAAATTGTGGGGGTTTTTTTGTTTGTTTGTTTTGTTTTTTGGTCACTTTTTCAAAGATTAACACTCGAGTGTTTCAAAGAGGTAGACTAAATAGTATTTCCTCAGTTCTTCCCCGTTCCACCAGAAATTGAATATTATGCTTGGCTTTTCCCATTATTAGCAGTCATTGCAGTTTGCAGGGAGCCCATACATGTAATTGTTAATATTACAGGTATTTCAGAGAACGGGTCTTTGAACAATCCAGCAAAGATTCTTGTGGCCCACCTGATGTGAAATCATCTATCCCAAACTGTTCTATTTCCAACACCAATTTGTGTGCGTGTGTTCATGTGTGTGTGTGTGTGTGTGTGTGTGTGTGTGTGTGTGTGTGTGTTGTGTAGGTGTAGGTGCGTGTGCCTGCAGAAACCAGAAAAGCATATTAGGTATTCTGTTCTATCACTCTCCACCTTCTTTACTTGAGACGGGATCTCTCATTGAACCTGAAGTTTGCTATTTTGTCTAGATCGGCTGCCAGTGAGTTCTGGCTATCCACCTACCTCCACCCTTCTATGATAAGGTTATGTGCATACATGGCCATGCTGGCCTTTGTTTTTTGTTCTTGGGTTTTTGTTCTTTGTTTGTTTGGTTTTGGGGTTTTTTGTTTTGTTTTATTTTTGTTGTTTTTGTTTTGTTTTGTTTTTTGTTTTTTCAATCCAGGGTCTCTCTGTGTTAGCCTTGGCTGTCCTGGACTCACTTTGTAGACCAGGCTGGCCATGAACTCACATCTATCCACCTGCCTCTGCCTCCCGAGTGCTGGGATTAAAGGCGTGTGCCACCACGCCTGGCTTGTTTTTTTGTTTTTTGTTTTTTTAAAACATGAATTCTAGGAATTAAACTCAGGGTGTCATGCTTAAGCAACAAACATTTGGAGCTGGCTCCACAGCCCTTCCAATTCCAATTTTTAAAAAGATTTATTTATTTATTATTTATACAATATTCCTCCCACATGTGTGCTTACATGTCAAAAGAGGGCACCAGGTCTCATTGTAGATGGTTGTGATCCACCGTGTGGTTGCTGGGAATTGAACTCAGGACTTTTGGAAAAACAGACAGTGCTCTTAACCTCTAAGCCATCTCTCCAGCCCCACCCCCCATTCCAATTTTAAAAAAACTTTTAAATTATACTATTTTTTGTTTACATAAACATTTATATTATTACACGTACATAAAATAAAGTACATACAGCAAGAAGAACTACGAAACACTCAGGAATTATATAAATGTTACAGTCATAGTGATTTGGCTATTTGTATTTGGCAAACTTGAAGAAAACATCCTTCCTAGCTTGGTGAGTCTAAAATTCTGAATGAAAATCAATATCATATCTCTAGCAACTTAGGACATCTATACTTTTATAATCTTTGCACTTGAGGGGTAGAGTCAGAAGGATCAGACATTCAAGATAATCTTTGGCTGCTTAGTGAATGAAGTTTCATGGAGCCAGCTCGGGCTGGCTGAACACTGAACTAACTGATGCCAGATGGCAGGATCTTATGGCATAGGAACAGTAAAATGATGAAATCATATATTGTGAACAAGACAGACAAGACTCCTTTACTGAGATATGGACTTGAGCTGCCAACTTCAGCTTGGGCCAAAGGGAGACAGCATTGAGCCAGAGTGGGATGTGCTGCTATTGCTTGCTGAACGAAAGAGACTGACCACCAGTCACCGGCATAGTTTAAAAGATGGTTTCTGCTGGGCAGTGGTGGCACATAGCTTTAATCCTAGTGCTGGGGTGGCAGAGGCAGACAGATGTCTGAGTTCAAGGCCAGCCTGGTCTACAGAGCAAGTTCCAGGACAGCCAGGCTACACAGAGAAACTCTGGACGGGGGGGGGGGGGGGGGGGGGGGGGGGGGGGGGGGGAAGATGAGAGGAGAGAAGAGGAAGGTTTTTTGTTCATGAGCACCCTTGGCTTCGTATTTGGTACACTGAAAAGCAAACTATTCGGTAACTGTTAAGTTACAGATGGGATCATCGACTTGCGTATTTCTGGCTTTATGATAGGGCTAGAAGCCTTCTCTTCTTGGCTACTGAGAAAGCACATGGCAGGTTAGAAGGGACACATATCTGCTTTGATGGACAACTGGCCAAGTTAACATCGTATTATAGCTGTTGTCAAAACCTTCTCAGGAGATCAACATGGCTTTATGAACAGCTGACTAGAGTCTGACTCAAGGCTGAGGCAGTGAAGAGGATGGGCAGTCTCAACATGGAGATGGAGAAGCAAGCCTTTCCTCCCACTGTAGCCACCTGTCAGATAACTTTCAGCTCTAATAAAGAGTCAGTGCTTGCCAGGCAGGGTGGCGCACGCCGTTAATCCCAGCACTTGGGAGGCAGAGGCAGGCGGATCGCTGTGAGTTCGAGGCCAGCCTGGTCTACAAGGCGAGTCCAGGACAGCCAAGGCTAACACAGAGAAATCCTGTCTCAAAAAACCAAAAAGAAAGGGGGAGAGAGAGAGAGAGAGAGAGAGAGAGAGAGAGAGAGAGAGAGAGAGAGAGAGAGAGAGAAGGAGTTAGTGCTTACAGCAAAAGTAGCGAAGGAGTACAAGGCTTGTGCAAAATACCCTAGGCAGTTGCCGTGATAACACATGTCATAGGCCTGTCTACAGGGTTGAGCTATAAGATCTCCAGAAATGGTTATCTCAAGCCGGGCATGGTGGCACATGCCTTGCGGATCTCTGTGAGTTCGAGTCCAGGACAGCCAAGACAACAGAGAAACTCTGTCTTGAAACAAAACAAAACAAAACAACCAACCAAACAAAAGAATTGGTTATCTCCAAGCCCTGTAGGAATGCGTGACTCTAGAGGGTTCACGGAGGCTTCTCTTTGGTCACAGTCCCCTCTTATCTTTGTCATTTGTGCAGTCATCTGGGACCCTGTTACTTTTAGCTTGATTTAGTCATAAGGGGCTTCTACTCTGTAAACATTCTGGCCTGGTGTCTCATTAGGTGTTTTATAACAAAGCTGTTGAAAACACACATCACAAAACAAAACACACATCACACCTTTTTTTTTCCAGGCAGGGTTTCTCTGTGTAGCTTTGGCTGTCCTGGACTCACTTTGTCCTGTCACTGCCAGGCCACACGTCACACTTTTAACTGGCAACAGGCAGGGATGTGGAGGCAGGAGAATCAGAAGCACAAGGTGCTATTCAGCCATGTAGCCAATATATGAGACCTTTTGTCGAAAAACTTAATAAAAAGAAAGAAAGAAGGGGCTGGACAACTGGCTCAGCAGTGAAAAGCATGTACTGTGTGCAGCTCCTTTAATACCAGCTCCAGTAGGGCGGGGAGCTGGCACCGTGGGTTGCCTAGTCCACTAGGACCAATGTTCTGGCACCATGGGTTGCCTAGTCCACTAGGACCAATGTTCTCTTTCTCTCTCACACACACACACAGACACTAGATTTAAACAGTAAAAGTATAATCTTAAACCAGGCATGGTGGCGCACACCTTTAATCCCAGCACTAGGTAGGCAGAGGCAGGCGGATCGCTGTGAGTACGTGGCCAGCCTGGTCTACAGAGCAGGGCGAGTTCCATTAGAGAACCCTGTCTTGAGAAGAAAGAAAGAAAGAAAGAAAGAAAGAAAGAAAGAAAGAAAGAAAGAAAGAAAGAAAGAAAGAAAGAAAGAAAGAAAGAAAGAAAAAGGTGGTTCATTAGAATGACAGATTTTGAGACAGGCCAATGGCACTTGGCTGTCATTCCAGCTCTCAGGGAGGTAGAGGAAGAAGAATCAGGACACAGTGAATTTGAAGCTTGCCTGACCTGCATGAGACTCTGTCTGAAAACCAAAACAAGAAAATGACATATCTCTGGAAAAATACTGTCACTCATTCCCTGACACCCTGTAGTATTAATAATTTATTAAAATTACAATTTTAAACAAAGTTTTGATCACAATTTTCACTCGTTAGTCTTTTGTTTTGTTTTGTTTTGAGACAGGATTTCTCTGTGTTGCCTTAGCTATCCTGAACTCCCTTTATGGATCAGGCTGCCCTTGAACTCACAGAGATCCGCCTGCCTCTGCCTCACTGAGTGCAGGGATTTATTTATTTTATGTATATAAGTCCTCTACCTGCATGTACCCCTGCAGGCCAGAAGAGGGCATCAGATCATTATTACAGATGGTTGTGAGCCACCATGTGGTTGCTGGCAATTGAACTCAGGACCTCTAAAGGAGCAGGCAGTGCTCTTAACTGCTGAGCCATCTCTCTAGCCCCATGTCAATATTTTTTTTAATGACGGTGTTGAGGCAAGTAACTAATATAGGCCTTTTCTTACATTAGGATGGAGGCAGAGGTGGGAAAATCTCTGAGTTCAAGACCAGCCCACTCTACATAGCAAATTTCAGGCCAGTTAGGGATCTGTATCTCAGACAAGCTAACAAATGGCAAAGTAGTAGGCCATGAGCCTGCATATGTGAGGCCGGGGGCGGGGGGGGGGGGGGGGGGAGCCAGCTAAACAAACAAGAAACAGAACATTTAAATGTCAGTGATTTATAATGCCTGTAAGCTTTTCCTTTTACAGTATTTGTATACTTTTTCTTCTCTCACAGTAGTGTGCAGTATGCGCTGGTCTGTTTCTTCTTTCCCATTTAGAAGTCATCTATGTGGAAAGGGTTCCTGAATAATTGTTCTCAAACCGATACTTGTACCTTCTGCCCTTAAGTCCTCATGGCTGCTGCTGCTTCTTCTTCTTCTTCTTCTTCTCCTTCTTCTTTTTTCCCTTTTTTTTTTTTTTTTTTTTTTAATGGTTTTTCAAAACAGGGTTTCTCTGTTTAGCCCTGGCTGTCCTAGACTTACTTTGCAGACCAGGCTGGTAAGCGAACTCACAGAGATCCACCTGCCTCTGCCTCCCTGAGTGCTGGGATTACAGGTGTGCGCCACCGCCCCCAAACATTATTACCCACTGAGCCATCTCTTCAGCCCATCCTTTTTTTTAGGTGTGTGTGTGTGTGTGTGTGTGTGTGTGTACAGGTGCATATATGTGTGGGTGCTCATGTACAGGTGTGCATGAACGCGAAGAACAAAATGCTAAGCCCAGCATGCCTTGGTCCTAGAAACAAGACTAGAGACATCAAGAGAATAAAGAAAGGACAGACAGCTATACACAAAAGCTGGGATCAGGTGGGCCGTGGGTACTCTGATAGAGTGGCATTGACTTCTACTGTACACATCCAGGAACCTCGGTGTGTTTGTTATGTCGGGAGCACAGTGAGGAGGGGTTAGCTACTTGTAGAAGGCGTAGAAGGCTTTACCAATTATCTGTGATCCAAGGCCCCGGTCCTTGACATGGCCATGTCAATGTCACCAGCACACATTTCACTCAGGATTTCATTTGCTCTTTACACATTCGCTCAAGGCTTGCTAGGCTCCCCGTATTAAAAGACAGCTTTGGAGTTGATGTGACGTCATGTAGTCAAGCCACGAGGACCTCAGGCAAGCCCAACTCAATCAAGCCACTTGAGGTGATGTTAGTAACCATTTTGATGAGCTAAATGGTTGACTAGACAATTTAAGAGCAAAAGCAGGTATTTTTCTAAATTTTAGTTTTACTAGTTGAACATGCAAGCTTGTGTTCTAACTTTCGGGAGTCTTCCATCTTGGGGTCCTGAGTTCTTTAATATGACACTATTTTTCATATTGAAAACATACATGGAGTTTATAATGGATTAGTGGCAGAGTGTTTTGTCCAGCATAAGCCGGAATCTGAGTTGGATACACAGCTCCATAATATAAATAAAAGTCACAGAGGGAAAAAAAAATTTTTTTAATGGATTATGGCAAAGTGGAAACATGTAAAAAGTTTAAAATTTCGGTATGGAGCCTGGCGTGGTGGCGCACGCCTTTAATCCCAGCACTCAGGAGGCAGAGGCAGGCGGATCGCTGTAAGTTCGAGGCCAGCCTGGTCTACAAAGTGAGTCTAGGATGGCCAAGGCTACACAGAGAAACCCTGTCTCGAAAAAACCAAAAAAAAAATTTTTTTTTCGGTATGAAGCCCCCACATAAAAACTTGCGTTCGGGCCAAAAGGGAGAATTTTTACTCTCTAGGAGGGTGGGAGGAAAAGAAAGTCTCTAGCTGCCAGCAACCACGAAGACCAGCGAGGCGGTTAACTGCACTAGCGGTGGCTAGGCAACCACCCGCGCCTTCTCACAGTACTAGCCCCGCCTCCTGGAGCACTTCCGCCGCCGCGCTCCTGAAACGTCCTCATTGGCTCGTGTCCCGCCGTAGATGGGCGGGGAAATACATCACAGTTGAGGTCATTTCCGGCCCGGGAGCGCGCGGGTTGATTTGTCCTTCCTCAGCCGCAGGCGCTCGCAGCTCGAAAATGGCGGGTAAGTTCCCGGGAAAAGTTTAGCAAGGGGAGGAGGCAGGTTGTTCTGGGGAAGAACGTTGAGGCGGTGATGACAGTGGCCTCCTGGAACCTTCGAGCTCTAGCCGAGGTTCCAGAAGGCCTCTCCCTTCCCGCGAGGCACGGAGGGTCGGCCGCTGGCTCTTGGTGGGCCGCGCTCCGCAACGCCGCCCCCAGTGCTCGCGCCCTGCGCCCCCCGTTGGCCGGCGAGCCCCGGGCCGAATGCGCGATTTCGTCTGGTGAAGGGCGGCCAGCCTCGGGGCCTGTTTGTTCTCGCTTCTCCTTTGCCCACTGCTGCCCTAATGTAGTTCATCGGGTCCGGTTCCCGCCAGCTCATCTCCAGGGCTCTGCCCACCTTCCCCGCAGCCAGGTTCTGAGCGAGCGCGGTGCTGCCTTGGTTCAGGGCACACTCCGGGTTCCTTAACCCTTCAGGATTTTTGAAATCATCTTTAAGATGTCCGTTGAGAACGACCATTCTATACTGCCAAACTTTTCTTTTAGAGTGAGACTTCTGTACTGTATGTGGTAGAAATCTCTTTTTCTGCTTTATTCATTCGTTCGAGATAACTAGCCTTGAACATTTAAGAACGTTTCAATTGCTATTACTCTGGGCTTGTTTTAAGAATGTTTTGATGTATTTTTTTTTTTTTAAGTTACTTATCTTTTGACGTTCTGGGCAGTTTTCTGTCATTTTCTCCCTAGTGCCTTCACATTAGTATCATTACATGGTACACACTCCACTTTTATAGATATGCTGGATTAACAAGCTATGTATTTGAAGTTTGCACATATTTAAGAAATGGTTTTTCTATTAGATGGAGCTATCAAGTAGGAAGTGGAGTACCTTGGTATCATAAAAGGAATGAGAGTTACATTAAAGTTCATACCGGAGTCCCACCCCTTCGAATCTGCTGCCCTTCAATTAAGCGTGTTCCTTAGCCGGAGTTAATGAGTGAGAACTGGGGTTGATGCAGTACAGACTTAAAAGTAATTTCTATAACAGAAATCTTTGAACTAGGTTCTGTAATCTCATATGCAGGGCAGGCTGCCCTCCACCTTAGATATTGTCTTCTCAGCCTCCTGAATGATGGAATTACAGGCCTGTCTCAAGTGGTTGTATTTTTGAGACAAGTTTCTCTGTGTAGCCTTGGCTGTCCTGGACTTTGTAGACCACCCTGGCCTGGAACTCACAGTGATTGCCTGCCTTTGCCTCCAGAGTGCTAGGATTAAAGGCGTGCATGACCCTTAGCTTACTTCTGATAAAAATCCTACTTATAGGTATTTAAATTACAACCAACCTTTTAAAACCTCTTCCAGGATTTGGTGCAATGGAAAAATTTCTGGTAGAGTATAAGAGTGCGGTGGAGAAGAAGCTAGCTGAGTACAAATGTAACACCAACACAGCAATCGAGCTGAAATTAGGTATGTATGTCATTTCAGAATGATTTCATGTGTACACCTGAGTGTGTATATAACGTAGCCTTTTACATTTTGAAATAAAATTTTATGTTAAGAATGATGATGTTATTGGAAAAGGTAGGAATGATTTTGCTTCAGTCTGCCTACCTGTGATGTCATTGCCTACCTGCCACAGGGGTGTGGCCCTGCCCAGGGCTGTATATAAGGACAGTCCTACCTCAGCCCTCCTTCTTCCTCTGTCTCTGTGTCTGTGTCTCTGTCTGTCAGTCTGTCTCTCTCTCCTCTCCCCATGCTCATTTAATGAACCTCATATATTCTTGGTATTTCTGCATTTGTTGAATATTGAGATTTTATGCAGTCATGAGTTATGTTGTGGAATGGGTAGGTGAAAGATACTGTGGCAAAAAGTCACAGGCATTTGTGATCTCAGCTTCTTTTTTGTTTTGTTTTGTTTTATTTTTCAAGACAAGGTTTCTCTGTGTTAGCCTTGCCCGTCTTGCACTCACTTTGTAGACCAGGCTGGCCTCGAACTCACAGTGATCCACCTGCCACTGCTTCCCAAGTGCTGTTTAAAGGAGTGTGCCACCACACCCAGCTGTGATTTCAGCTTCTTAAAAGTATTTACTTTTTGCTTTTGAAAATGACAGACAAGAGCTGGGCAAAAGTGGCACACCTTTATTCCCAGCACTTGGGAAACAGAGACAGGCAGATCTCTGTGAGTTTGAGACCAGCCTGTTATACATAGAAAATGATAGGCTGGGCAGTGGTGGCACACGCCTTTAATCCCAGCACTCGGGAGGCAGAGGCAAAGGCAGTGGAATCGCTGTGAGTTCGAGGCCAGCCTGGTCTACAAAGTGAGTCCAGGACAGGCAAAACTATACAGAGGGACCCTGTATTGAAAAACTGAAAAAGAAGAACTTAAAAAAAAAAAAAAAAGAAAAAAGAAAAAATGAAAATGATAGATAGTAACAGGAGTTGGTTAGGATGTGAAAAAAAAAATCATGTATTGCTGGTGGGTATCTAAAATGATAACTTTAAACTCAGGTAAAACACCAGTGGGTAAACAGATAAAGTATGTTATAGCTGTTCAGTGGAATACTATCTGACAATAAAAAGAAACGTAGTTCTGATACTTGTCACACACACAATGTGGAGAAACCTCAAAAACATGCTAAATGAAAGAAGCCAGGCAAAGCCACCATAGTATATGATTCTATTTGTTTGGAATGGTGAGAAAGCTGGGCCAGGTGGCACAAGCCTGTAATTCCAGCACTCAGGAGGCAGAGGCTGGCAGATTTCTGAGTTCAAGGCTACCCTGGTCTACAAGGTGAGTCCAGGACATACAAGTCTACACAGAGAAACCCTGTCTAAAAAAAAAAGAAAGAAAGAAAGAAAGAAAGAAAAGAAAAACATTTAGAAAAGACATCTGTAAAGAACTATTACCCCAGGCCAAATGTAGGAACAGGGTAGGCTTGGATTTGTTTGTTTTGTTTTTAGTTTTGATTTTTCGATACAGGCTTTCTCTGTGTAGCCTTGACTGTCTTGGAACTTGCTCTGTAGACTAGGGTAGCCTTGAACTCACAGAGATCCACTTGCTTCTGCCTTCTAAGTGCTGGGATTAAAGGCATGTGCTACCACTTGAGATTTCTTTTTGTACACAATAGAATGAATGTTTTAAAATTAGTTTGTGGCAGCACTAAGTTTACTACATTGTGTGCTTAAGTAGAAAAGCATAAATACATGTTTGTGAATCCTGCTTACTTTGCTTTCCGTACCGTAGTTTCTTCTTATTAAAATGTAGTTAGTAGTACTCAACTTGAATTATGAAGTTCAGTGCAAATATACTTGATGTAGAAAATGTCTAGTAATTACTAGCTGCTGTTATTGAAAGAAACATTGCCTTAGCTTAAACTTTGACACAGCCTAGCATCACCTAAGAAGGACCCTTAATTTAAGGATTTGTCCTGTGGGCATGTCTATGGGGGATTGTCTTGATTGTTGTAAGAGGGCCCACTCTTGTGTCTGCAGGTGATTCTAGGCTACATAAGGAAGCTAGCTGAGGATGAGCTTGGGCTAGCTGTCAAGCAACATCCTCCACAGTTTCTGCTGTACTTTCTTGACTGAGTCCATAGTTAGAGATAATGTAGGCTTGTCTTTGAGTTGCTGTCCTCAATGATGGGCCTGAAACCATAAGCCTAATAATAAATCCTTCCCTAAGTTGTTTTTGGTCAATGTTTTATTACAACACCAGAAATGAAACCAGAACCAATATAACAAATACAAAGAAAGTGACAGAAAGTAATAGTTTACTGAGCCCTAACTACACAGAGACTTCTAATCTAAATCATATTCTTTGTGCATACGTTATTTTTCTAAAACTGGCATTGTTTTGTATAGGCCACTTTCTTTTGAAAATATCCACGTGTGGCGTGTGCACATAAGTTTGTGGGTGTGCACATTTGTGCATACATATGCAGAAGTCAGTGGAAGACATCTGTTACCTTCCTCTATCACTCTCCACTGTATTCCTCGACACAGGGTCTCTAGCTGAACTAGAAGCTGGCCATTTTTGCTAGGATGGCAGTGAACTCTTGGGGTCCACATATTTCTGCTACTCAGTGCTGAGGTTTACAGATATGCATAGCCATGTTCAGCAGTGTCATGTGGGTGTTGGAGATGGGAACTCAGGTCTTCATGTTTGCAGGTCAAGTGCTCTTACCTACTGAGCCATCTCTCTAGCCCTCTTAACGATATCTGGAAGTGCCTTGTAAGTTGCCTTAAAGAAATTGTCTCAAAAGCCTAATGACCAAGTTTGATCCATGGAACCCACAGTGGAAGGAGAAAGCTGACCCAGAAAGTTATCCTCTGACCTCCACACATACATACATGGTGTCATGTGCCTGTCTGCAGTCACACATACACAGGAACACACTGTAATGCTATCTAGAGGATTATTCCCTTCTCTCACATATCATCTGTCTTTTTGTTTGTTCATTTGTTTGTTTTTTTCGAGACAGGGTTTCTCTGCGTCCTGGACTCATTTTATAGACCAGGCTAGCCTCAAACCCACAGAGACCTGCCTCTGTCTCCCAAGTGCTGAGATTAAAGGAGTGTGCCACCACATCCTTACATCTGTCTCTTACCTTACATACCCATGACTGTGTTATGATTCAGTTTAGTTGCTTCTCTTTTGCTATTACTTTTTTATGCCAGTCGTGGTGGTATGTACCTATAGTCCCAACACTTGGAACAGGGAGACAGGTGAACCAGGAGTTGAACGTCAGCTGCAGCTGCCTAGAGAGTTCACAGTGGAAGGGAACGGGATACACCATCCTTTAGTAGTCACTGACCTTGCCGCCCACAGAAGGATCTATACTAATACCAACATTTTGTTGTTGTCATAACCTGTTTTCATGGTTAACATAATTTGTTGTTTGTTACTTTCTTTTTTAAGACTGGGTCTCTTGTAGCTGAGGATGGCCTTAACTACCCCCAACTTCTACTTCCCAAGAGCTGCACTACCGTACCAGCTCTTTTCTTTTTTGAATCATGTATATGTTATCTTTGCATTAACTGTTTCTGTACATGTGTTTTTAAAAAAGCATATAGTATAAAATCTACTACCTTTACTATTTTGTTGGTTTTTTGAGATGGGATTGTGCTGTAAAACCCTGGCTTAATCTCAACTCTTACGTTCAAGTAATCCCTCTACCTCAGCCTCCTGGATAGTTGAGACTACAGGTGTGCATTAGTATACAGTAGCATTTGGTCATTACCATTTTTTTTTATGGGTAGATCTACAGAACATTTTCATCTTGTTAGACTGAACCTGTGTTTGCTGCTTGGCCACACTGGCCCATAGGGTATGGCACTACTAGGCATTGTTGGAGGAAATGTGTTGCTATGTGGGTGAGATCAAGTTATGTCCAGTGTGGCAGTTTCCTTCTGCTGCCTGGGGCAAGACATAGAACTCAAGTCCATCTCCAGCACCATGTCTGCCTGCACACTGCCATGTTTCCCACCACAGTAATTGATAGTTACAAGCCTATGAGGGCCAGACTTTAGTTGGCCCCCCACAGGCTCATAGGGAGTGGCACTGCTAGGAGGTGTGACCTTGTTGGAGGAATGTATCAGTGTGGGGTGGGCTTTGAGGTCTCCTGTGCTCAAGCTATGGAGAACAGTGCTTCCCACCATGATGATAATGGACTAAACCTCTGAAATTATAAGCCAGCCCCAATTGAATGTGTTTCTTTATAAGAGTTGCTGTGGTCAACTATACCTCCTCCCTCCCTCTCCCTTTTCCTCTCCCCTTCTGTCTCTGTCTCTTTCTGGGATATCCCTTTCCCCCTTTCCTTCTCCCCTCCCCCCCACTCATTTAATAAACTCCTCTAAACATTAAAAAAAAAAGTTGCTGTGGTCATGGTGTCTCTTTATGGCAATAAAACTCAAACTAAGACAATGCCTATTAAATATCCATTTCTCCCAGACTCTAGCCACCATCATTTTATTTTCTGTTCCTAGAATTTGTCTGAGATGTCTCATAAATGAAATCATACGGTATTTGCTTTATGTGACTAGTTTTTCATTAACATGCTATCAAGTTTCATTCACATTATAGTATATGATATAATTTCTTCTTTCAGAGATGAATTACTAGCATCCATTTGTATGTGTGTGTGTCTGTCTGCCTGTCTGTCAGTCCTCCCATTCACGTGTCCATGTGTGTCCATCCATCCATAAGATTTACTTATTTTATGGTTTGAGTTTTGCCTATATGTGTGTGCCTTACATGTGTGCCTGGTGGTGTCCTTGGAGGTCAGACAAGAGGGTTAGAGCTCCTGAAATAGATGGTTGAAAGCTACCATGTGGGTGCTGTGAACTGAATCTAGGTCCTCTGCAAGAGCAGCAAATATTCTTAGCTGCTTAGCATCTCTCCAGCCCCATGATAATTTTTTTTAAAAGATTTATTTATTTATTTATTTATTTATTTATTACATATACAGCATGTACTCCTGCCCCCCAGAAGAGGGCACCAGATCTCATTGTAGATGGTTGTGAGCCACCTTGTGATTGCTGGGAATTGAACTCAGGATATTTGGAAGAACAGACAGTGCTCTTAACTTCTGAGCCATCTCTTCAGTCCCCTCATGATAATTTTTTTAAAAAATTTATTTATTAATTATTATGTATATAGTACTCTGCCTGCTTGTACCCTTGCAGGCCAGAAGAAGGCATCAGATCACATCATAGATGGTTGTGAGGCACCATGTGGTTTCTGGGGATTGAACTCAGGACCTCTGGAAGAGCAGTCAGTGTTCTTAACCGCTGAGCCATCTCTCCAGCCCCCATGATACTTTCTTAATAATTTGCATCTCTATTACTGACCTACATCCTCTAGTCTAGTCCTTAGATTAAGACTTGTGTCTTTTTTTAAAACATCGACTTAAAATTTATTTTGTTTTTGAGATGGGTTTTATTTGGCCTAGGCTGGTCTTAGACATGATATGTAGCTCAGGATGACCTCGAACTTTTGACTCTCCTTCCTCCATCTCTTGAGTGTTAGAATTATAAGCATGTGAATCCATGTCCAGTTTCTGTGGTACTAGGAATCAAACCTAGGGCCTTGTGCATCCTAGGCAAGCAGTATAAAGTATTTATCCTCTCTGATAATAAGGACATCTAGTCATCTCTGTCACTTCTTTAACTACTCATCTTGCTTTATATGATGTCTATTTTATCAGATACAAATTTTATTGTAAGATTTTTATTTTACTTTAATTTTGGTTTTTTTGAGACAGGGTTTCTCTTGTGGTCCTGCCTGTCCTGGACTTGCTTTATAGACCCTACTAGCCTTGAACTCACAGAGATCCACCTGCCTCTGCCTCTTAAGTGCTATGATTAAAGGTGTGTGCCACCATGCCTGGCTGATCATTTTTAAAAGACTTTATTTTTATTTATGTGTATCTCTGTCAGTGTCTGTGCAGATGGAGGCTAGAAAACGGTTTGGGATTCCCTGGAGCTGGATTTATAAGCAGTTATGAGTAGCCTGATATGGGAGCCTATCTGCTCAAGAGCAGTAAACACTTTTTTTTTTTTTTTAAAGATTTATTTATTATGTATACAGTGCTCTGCCTGCATATATACCTGCAGGCCAGAAGAGGGCATCGGATCACATTATAGATGATTGTGAGCCATCATGTGGTTGCTGGGGATTGAACTCATGACCTCTGGCAGAGCAGTCAGTGCTCTTAACCGGGGAGCCATCTCTCCAGCTCCCAAGAGCCGTAAACACTTTTAACCACTGGGCCATCTCATTTTAATTGGGACAAAATGAAAAAGCTGGGCGGTGGGGGGAAACAATAGCATGTTCATATGTTGATGCAAGGAATATCAGATAAGGAAAAATTATTGGGGAGAAAAGGGGTATTTATAGATTTGATATATTTGAGAATATGATAGGGGAAAGTACTCTATTGTTGATTAGCCTTAAGTAGTGTCTTAGTTACTATTCTTATGCTGTGAAGAGACACCATGACCAAGGCATTTTGTAATAGAGAGCATTTAATTAGGGGCTTGCTTATACTTTCATAGGGTGAGACCATGGTCATCATGTTGGGAAGCATGGCAGCAGGCAGGCAAACATGGCACTGGAGCAGTAGCTGAGAGCTTACATTTGATCTACAAGCAAGAGGAGAGGGAAAGAGAGAAAGACAGACAGACAGACAGACAGACAGACACACACAGAGACTAGGCCTAGGCCTAGCATGACCTTTTAAAACCCCAAGGCCCACCCGTAGTGCCATAACCTACTCCAACAAGATCACACCTAAGCCTTCTTAAATACTCCCTGCACTTGGAACCAAACATTCAAATAAATGAGCCGATGGGAACGGTTCTCATTCAAACCACCACATTCCACTCCTGGCCCCCATAGGCTTGTAGCCATATCATAATACAAAATGCACTCAGTCCCCATAGTCCTTTACAGCCTCAACACTTAAAAAGAAGTCCCTAAGTTCAAAGTCTTCTGAGACTCAATTAATTATAGCCCCTGTAAAATTAAAAATAAAAAAAAGCCAATTCCACATTTTCAATGTACAGCATGACACAGAATATGCATCACAAAAGGTAGTATTGGTTACAGTGGAAATACTGGACCAAAGCAAAACTGAAGCCCAGCAGACAGGGCAAACTTCAGATCCTAACAACATGTCTGATGTCAAAGGGCTCTTCAATTTCCCACTCCTTCCAGCTTTGTTGACTGCAACAAATTAAGTGCACTCTCTCACCAGATAACTCTGTTAGCTCCAACACAATCCAAGCTTCACTTTCGTAGCTTTACACAGTGACCCTCTGGGCCTCCATGAAGGGACTCCCTTGCCATAAGCCTGACATCAGCAGCTTTCTTTGACCTCAGAGGAAGCCCCTTTCCATACTCTTGTATCCCTGAGGAAGCCAGGACCCTTCCAAAAAATGCCTGCTTGGTCTGGAACCTGGCCTCCTCCCTGAATTACAATATTTTCATTTGTTGAATAACAAATTGGAAACTTAGATGAGAGGGGTCTTGGCTTGAGGGTACCACTCCCTTTATTCCATTTCTCCCTAAACTTCTCATCTGGTTGAGTACAGGGTTTGGCTCCAACATTAGATTTCCTGGTGTTCTTTTTCTCCTCAAACTGTACATCTTGGTTTTTTTGTTTGCTTTTGTTTTTTTCTTTTTCATTGTAGATATGCATGATCATTAATAACCATGTGACATAGCCAATACTAAGCTATCTTAATCTCTGTCAACACTATTAATCCAAAAACTGTTGGATTTAGCCTCCAGCAGATTCTTAGGACAAGGGCAAAATGCAGCCACATTTCTTTGTCAAAATATTAAAAGAATGGTCTCTAACAAAGTTGCTGATGTTGGTCTCCTGAAACCTCCTTAGTTCACATTGCTGTCAGCACTGCTATCTTCCACGCTAATACTAGGATGGTCCATTTATCCCTGATCACAGCATTCAACAGCTTTCCTAGTTTAAAGGCCCAGAGTCCACATTCTTCGAACAAGCAGCATGGTCAGTCAGGCCCTTCATAACAATATTTTAGTTGCTGGTACCGACTTCTTAGTTTCTTTTCTATTGCTTTGAAGAAACACTATGACCAATGCTAGACTATTAAAAGGTAGCTGACCTTAGGTGGGACCATGTTTATTCACAGTGAGGAGACACTTTGTTACTCATATGTATGGATGGCCAAGATGCCTGTAGAATAAGATGGGGTGTGACTCTTCATAAGGGTGGAAATGACTTCTGTAGTCTGCAAGGGAAGCTGGAAATGTAGTCTTTCAGCAAGAAACTAACATTCGTAACTCTTGAAGATCTTAAAAATGCAGAACTGTTTTCTGCTGAGGAAGGTCTTTGTCAGGAGGGGGATACATTTAGGGTCATTTAAGAGGGGGTACTTTGGCCATGTATGGCGGTGAGGGTGTGTGTTCATATACCAGGGGAGATTCTTGGTGGGTTGCAGTGGATCAGGTGATTGGCATCCTGTGTTCGTGAAGAAACTTGGAAAATAATTATTAGAGGCCTGTAAACAGATGATTTAATTACAGAGTAGAACTGAGATTTCCCAGGAAAGTTGAGAGATAGGGAGGAACAAAGATGGCAGAAAGTGGGCATAGAATTGGTTCAGGGTGACAGTGACTGGTTCCGTTGCCAAGGCTGTTGCACCAAAATGAGGTACCTGAAGTAGCAGGGAGCTACAAGGGAACAAAGGAAGGGAACAGGAGAAAATAGGGGAGTAATGTAAAGAGTTATATCTGGCTGAGGGTGAAAGGGATGAAGGTCCCTTTTAACCAAGTTTCTCCATAGCATGTAAAAGATCTTTTTGCTGATGTGTTGGGAGCAAATGGAACTGTTATGGGGTGCCAGCTATTGGCAGAGCTTGCAGGAAACATTATTTGGGTATACGGTGAAGTTCAATAAGTAAAACATTTTAAAAGACGGGAAAACATAAGCATAAGGATAGTGAGGAGGAAAGAGTGATGAAGGCAATGAGCCAGATCGGGAGGGGCCAAAAGCCCATACAGAGGATGTGCTGGGGAGAAGATGTCTCCATAATACCCAGCTGTAAGCCATTTTCTTCATTAGTGATTATGGGGGACGGCCCAGCCCATTGTGGGTGGTGCCATCCCTGGACTGGTGGTCCTTGGTTCTATAAGAAAGCAGGGTGAACTGGGTATGGTGGCGCACACCTTTAATCCCAGCACTCAGGAGGCAGAGGCAGGCAGATCGCTGTGAGTTCGAGGCCAGCCTGGTCTACAAAGCGAGTCCAGGACAGCCAAGGCTATACAGAGAGACCCTGTCTTGAAAAACCAAAAAGAAAGCAGGATGATCAAGCTAGGGGAAGAAAGCAGCACCCTTCCATGTCCTCTGCATCAGCTCCTGCCTCCAGGGTTATGCCTTGTTCCGGTCCTGTCCTGACTTTCTTTAATGATTAGCAATGCTGTGGAAGTATAAGCCAGATAAACTTTTTTCTCCTCAACTTACTTTTTGGTTATGGTTTTTGTTGCAGCATTAGAAACCCTAAGACATAGAGGAGGCTTATTGTTGAAATTTTTCTGGTCCCTGTCTGTAGGCCCCGTTTCAAACTGGTTAGGATTTGTTGGCCTGGAAGCAGTATGTTCACAAAGGAGAGCACAAATCCCATTTCACTAGTCAGATATAGTCCCTTTTAATTTTAGAGTACCGCAGCAATCCAGGACAGCCAGGACTACACAGAGGAACCCTGTCTTGAAAAGCCAAAAAGAACAAACAAACAAAATTAAATGAGTTAAATGCACTAGTAGTACTGGCTGGACTAGACTTCTGTAGGATAAGGTAACTGTAATTAGCTTTTTGTTTACATCAGACTCCTGGAAGCTTTGTAAAAGAAGTCAGCCTCTAAGGAATGAGTCTAAACATGAAGCATCTAAGTGATATTGCTTGCTTTTACATACAATGTACTTCTTTTATATACAATGTTCTTATATATTTGTTTTTGGTTTTTTGTTTTTGGTTTTCGAGACAGGGTCTCTCTGTATAGCCTTGGCTGTCTGGACTCACTTTGTAGACCAGGCTGGCCTTGAACTCACATCGGTCCACCAGCCTCTGCCTCCTGAGTGCTGGGATTAAAGGCGCGCGCCACCACGCCCAGCTATATATTTGTTTTAAATAGTAACAGTACCAGCTGCTATTAATGAACAAAACCATTATCAAGTAAAACAAAATCTTTGCTTAGAAACAATTCAGTAAGGTAAAGTTTTTAAAAAATTGGATTACCTTAAATGATCATATATACTATTTGAAAATACAGGACATATTTTTGTTAACATTAAATTGTTAAACCTATATTCTAAGAGACAATGTAAGTTCTATTTCCCAAAAAAGATATTATTTTTAATTTTCAATATAAAAAGTATACTTCCAGGTACTTTGCCTTGTTAAGACTAAATGATTCACTTTACAAAGTTTTCAAAAATTATTGCTACTAACAAGACCTTGTAAAAAGTTTTACAGTTTTGAGCAGGGTGGTGGTGGTGCACACCTTTAATCACAGCACTTGGGAGGCAGAGGCAGGTAGATCTCTTGAGTTCGAGGCCAGCCTGGTCTACAGAATGAGTTCCAGAACAGTCAAGGCTACACAGAGAAACCCTATCTGGGGTGGGGGTGAATTTACATTTTCATTCTCTATACTCAACCAACAGATGAAAGGTGAAAACAGTCATGTCAAATCTGTAGTAAATAATTTATATCATAGACTGAATTAACAAGGCTAAACCTCCTTCTGCGGTCACCATGTACTGACAGCAGTAAGCACATTTCTTAACATCATTCTGTTTAAAAATAGGTTGGTTGTTTAGAGGCATAATTTATAAAGCAAGATAACCAAATTCAATAAGCTTTAACAAATATTGGCCTTGGGAATTTTTTAGAAAAGTATGCTAAAGCCTGCATACTTCTTGTAAGAAATGCAGGCAAGAGTGCAGGCACTGGAGCTCATTATCTCGGTAGATGCTAGCTTATAGTCTCACACCACAAGTGAGCCCAGGTTGGAGAGAATCTCCTTCATCTAAGTCATCTCCTGAAGAATATAAGAGCTAGCAAATCACTTAATAGAATCATTTGTTGACTACAGATAAAAGAGTATCAAAGGTACCATTTGGGTATTCTGAATAATTTTTCAAAGCTGTGAGTTTGATGACAGAATATCTGGCATCCTCCTTTAATGAAGGAACATGGGTAGTTAGGGTTTGGACCCTGGAATTAATTTTTGCTGAGAGGAAGAATTGAATGCAAGGGTGAAGGGCATGACCACCTAAACTAGCATGCAAATCTCATCCCAGTCAGGTGGGATAGGCTTACATGTACAAGGTACAGAATCCTCATATGTCAGTTCCAGAGACATTGAGGGCAGAAGAATTGTTATTTGCCTCTAAGTTTGAGATATTTAGGATGTGGGTATAGACTTTGAGATCCTCCATTAGGCAAGAATTCATCCTCCTGTTATGAGAGACATGAGAATTAATTCATCTTTACATATGGAGGAGGTTTTTTCTTGTTTGGCTTATATATCCAGAGCTGGTCAGACCCATGCTGCTGGAGGCAGAAGACTTCTGGCAGGTCTTATTTTCCAAGCATCCTTGTTGTGTAAGGAGACTAGCCCACAACTTAACTATGGTGGGATAGTGCCCGGTCCAGGGGAACTACTTGAGCCTGAACGTTTCCTCCCATTGCAAGTGTATTATAAATTTAGCCCATTTTACTTCAGCCAGTCAATCTTTTATAACCAATTTTAAAAAACCAAACCTGTTTTTTAATATTATTTTACATTAAAAATCCCTTAAATTTAAATTTGTTTTGACTTGTTTCAGGTTTAACTTTGACAACATGTACAGAATACTGTATGGTGGGCTATAACAAGACTATAAGATAGGAAATTAAAAAAATTGGTCTCGGCTGGAGAGATGGCACAGAGGTTAAGAGCACTGGCTGCTCTTCCAAAGATCCTGAGTTCAATTCCCAGCAGCCACCTGGCTCATAACCAGCTATAATGAGATCTTGTGCCCTCTTCTGTTGTGCGGGTATATATGCAGGCAGAATACTGTATACATAATAAAATCTTTTTTTAAAAAATGGTCTTTTCTCCCAAGCTTGTCTTTATAAGTAAATTACGTTTGTACATTCTATGACCACAAACATAGTTCTGAGCATATTAAAGAATTCAGTCATTTAGAAGGTGATTGAGCATTAACTTGCACATCTTAATTATCTTTAACAGTTTACAAACAAGTTGGTATATTTTAAATTTTTTTCCTATTAAGTTTGAGTCTTTTTTTTCCCCTCCCCCTCCCTCCTCCCCCCCTTAAGTTTGAGTCTTAATTTTTTTTTGAAATAAACATCATTTAGTATCAAAATAAACTTTAAACCGTAAGTAGAGTCCACAGGGAAACTGGGAACCTCATTTTCCTGATCCTTTTATAAGTACTTTTACAAAATGCCAATTTTTATATGACTCAGTTTCAAAACAAACTTGGTAGCTTGGTGATGCTTCCTTAGTCTAATAGAAAGGAATACAATGAAAAGGAGAGAACATAGTGGGTCTGCTTGTGTTATGGGTACTGCCTTATTTGATTTATACCAGGTGGTCATCTTAACCAAGATGTGATAATATGGCATGCCCTTTTTTAACCTTAGAGAAGGTGGTGACTGAGTCACATGGATGCCAAGATTGCAGCAAGCTACATCGTTACACTCCAAGGTGGTTATCAGCCACGCAGTACTCAAAAGTGAAGCCATCAGGCACACTTTTCATAAACAGATGTTGAATTTAAGTTACATACATGGTCTGTCACAGCAAATTAAGATTATACAGTCCTTTAAAGTTACACTCTATGAACTTAAAAATTCTAAAATACTAAAAAAAGGTTTCAGCATAAGCTCTAAAGATCATTAACAAAACAAACAAAGGGGGATGGTGGGTGTGAGAATTAAGAGTTAAACACCTTGCCAGTTATAATCTCTATAGGAATTAGGTTACTTCTTAGTTGTTCTCAAGCACAAAGTGTCTTTCCGTGGAGTGTTCTGCTTTTCTCTCCTTTTCCCTGTCAGAGTGAGCTAGGTGGCTTTCCTGACTTAGGATGGAGACTTTGGAGGAAACTTAAACATGCCTGAGTCTGGGGCAGATTGGCCAAAATCCAAATCTAGAGCCCACGTTCTCAGCAGAGTAAGACAGCCTGAAACAAATTTAATATGGCCCATAGTCAAAGGACATTTGGATCACTGTAGGCTGAACTGGGTGATCTACATATGCATAACCAGTTTGTGTGTGTCTGCAGTTGGGACACACAACTTGAAATGCTTTTACTTCTTGGCTGTTAAAGGTACAAGTACACCAAAAGCCTAAGGCAAAAAGAGTTCTATGAAGATACTGGTTTGGGGGCCCAGTAGATACAGTGTCAGGCATTCTGGCTCTGGGTGTGGTTGCAAGCTAGAGCCTTGAGAAAGATTAGTGAACTGTAAAGTGTGTGGGCGAGGGGCCTTGGACCAAGCTATCATTCCATCTTACGGAGTTAACTAAATCAGTTTAGGTAATCAAAAATTCTGAACTGGGGCCATTAGTGGCCATTTATCCAATATATATTGAAGCTAAGTTTGCATTGAAAGGCTAAATTCTAATTGGCGCTACTTTAACTTAGCCCTCAAACAGGCAGAGGAGTTTGTTTTGGTACAGGATATTTGGAACCCATGGCTGGGCTCAGGACCAAGGTACAAACAGGATTCCAATATCCAGTTGCTCAGCTCATCCTCTACATTTGGAAATGACCAAATGCACCTGGAAAGTAAGGGGGTGTCCAACCTATATAGTGACAGGGTTAGGCCACTGCAGAGCCAGTGGAAGGTAGTCAACTCTTGATTGAGGGGTAGGCCAGTGGAGAATTTAGAATTCAGTCAAACTTTGTTCCAGCTGGTGGAAAGCCTTTGACTGATAAAAGCTCCCATGAGCCCCTAGCAGGGTACCCCTGAGTTAGGTCTGTGATTACCCTGACCCAGTGTTTGCTATTTGTGTGTGTTTTGGCTAACTGCATGTAGACTGACCTAGAACTCAATATGTATCAAGTCTAGCCTTGAACTACTAATCCTCTGCCTCCATCTCTCAATGATGTGCCACCATTCCCAGTTTAACTTTCCTGTAGCTAAAATAAGACAGGATAAACTATATCTTTTCTGTATTTTTTCTAAAAATTGCAGAAGTGATTTTGTGTACTAGGAATTGAAGAAGCTACATGTTTATAAACAGTGGGACAATCGGCACAAGTCACAGTCAAAGGAGAGAACCTACTGCACAGTTAGTTGTCCTCTGACCACACACATACACACACACACACACACACACACACACACAGAGTGATAACATCTCTCCTTGTCCCCCCACCTCCTTCTCTCCCTCTCTCCCTCCTCCCCTCTTATTAATGATGGCATGTTAGAGACATCATCAACTTATTATCCTTGTTAGAATGTTTTGTACAGTATTGTTTTCATTTCCTATATGCTGTAGTTTTTTGTATCTCAAAGTATCCTGTTTTGGGTTTGTTTTCTCCTTTCACTGTGTATAAAATATAGGAAAGTAAAAAATAAATCACATTCCCTCTGGCATACTGAGTTTCTCAATTTTAGAATAAGATTTTGATGCTGAAGTTTAGTATAGTCTACTTTTCAGGGTTTATCAGTCTCATGAAAATCTAGTGTAATCATACAAGGAGAAGAAACATTTTTAAATAAGAAAAATATTGGCAACAGCTGTAGTGGAATTCTTGAAATAGAAATGTCTGTCACCTTTAATGTCTATATGTTTTATTCTTTTAAACAGTTCGTTTTCCTGAAGATCTTGAGAATGACATTAGAACTTTCTTTCCTGAATATACCCATCAGCTCTTTGGGGATGAGTAAGTAACATATTTGCCAAATTAATATGGCAAAAAACCCAAAAACCTATTCTTTTCTTTTAGGATTTGAAAGTCAGACTATATATATAATCTTAAATTTTATATTAGCATATTAAAATTCATATTAGCACTTTGTATGTTTAGTGTTGCAAACATGTATATTTTAATTCTCAATGCAGTTTTAACCATTGCATTTGCTGCTTTGTACATTTGTGGAATTGAGTAGTTGCCTAAGAACATGTAAGTGGCTGGAGTTCAGATTCAGACAATCTAGAGTTCATATTTATTATTACTAATTTTTAGTTCTGCCTACCTCTTGTCATACTTTCAATATAACAGAACCCCTAAAGTTACACTCAATAATTAAATAAGCAATTCAAGAAGTGTGTGTGTGTGTGTGCGCACACACATGTACCCTGTGTATGTAATAGTGCATAGAAAGCAGAGGAGTGTGTTGGTGTCCTGCTCTCTCACACTCATTCCTTTGAGACAGGGTCCCAACTAACCCTGGAGCTAGGGCAGTGGCAGCAATCTCCAACTATTATCTTTTTCCACTCCCCACAGCACTGGAGTTATGGGTCGATGCATGGCTTTTTGTTTTGTTTTGTTTTTTGAGACAGGGTTTCTCTGTGTAGCCTTGGATGCCCTGCAACTTCCTCTGTTGACCAGAATGGCCTTGAACTCACAGCGCACATATATTATTTTTAGTTATGTGTATGTGTGTGGGTATGAACACATGAATGCAGTGCTCATGGAGGACAGAAGAGGGCATCTGATCCTTGGAGCTGGAGTTGTAGGTTCAGTCTGAGAACCGAACTCTGGTCCTCTGGAAGAGCATTGTGTGCGCTTAACAATTGAGCGATCTCTCCAGCCTCTTGATCCTGAATTTTGAGACTTAGCTTAAAAAAATAACCATGGTGAGATTATTTAACATTGATAGAGTACTGTTTTCTAATATACAGTGTGTATGGTTCTTTTATTATTATTATTTTATTTTTTTTTTTTTTTCAGTTTTTCCCAAGACAGAGTCTCTCTGTGTAGCCTTGGCTGTCCTGGACTCACTTTGTAGACCAGGCTGGCCTCGAACTCGCAGCGATCCGCCTACCTCTGCCTCCCGTGTGCTGGGATTAAAGGCGTGCACCACCACCGCCCCCCGTATTTTTTTTATTTATTTTTTTTGAGACAGAGTTTCTCTGTGTAGCTTTGGCTATTCTGGACTCACTTTATAGACTAGGCTGGCCTAGTACTAGGATTAGTTGCAGTATTTCCTCATCCTCCTTTCAACTGAAGTGGATTTTTAGCCTTTGTGTAGACATCTTTGTGTAGACACATTTTACCGAACCCTCAGTTTGAATTTGTTTCTCAAAAATTCAGATAGTGCCTGTTTTTTCAGTTGTACGACCAAGGTAGTATTGTATCTGTAATGTCACACCAGGAGGTCCATATGTAGTTTGTTTCATTGTTGGTTGAAGTAGCCTGGCTAATTTAGAGGAGTCTGGAAATTTTCTTCACTATACAGGTAAAGTTTTTTTTCCTTTTGTAAATTGTAAGTAGTTTATAGGGAGATGATCTGAAGACTGAAGATGTCTGTCCATGTGTGGTGGTTTGTGTTTTTGATCTCAACTGGGGAGGCACAAGTGCAGATCCATAGGTGAATCTCTGTGAGTTCAAGGCCAGCCCTGTCTACATAGTGAGTTCCAAGACAGTCTCAAAACAACAACAACAACGAAAGATTGAAGATGTCCTTGCAGTAGTTCTAGCACCCATTAATCTAATCAAAATTTTAGTATGATAAGGTGGGGATTTCTAATTCAGTGCCTTCTACATTTATTATTTGACATTAGCATAAAGATGAACTTCCAAGTATTCCTTTGTTAATATTAGAGTCAATTCATGGATTGTTTTGTTTTGCTTTTTGAGACAGGATTTTACTTTGTAGCCCTAGCTGGCCTGGGATTTGCTATGTAGACTAAGCTAACCTTGAACTCAGCAGAGATCCACCTGCCTCTGCCTTCCCAGCACAGGGATTAAAGGTGTGCAGGTCACACCTGGTAAAGATTTTTTTCTTTTTCTTTCTTTCTTTCTTTCTTTTTTTTTTTTTTTTTTTTGTTTGTTTGTTTGTTTTTGTTTATCAAGACAGGGTTTCCCTGTGTAGCTTGGCTGTCCTGGACTCGTTTTGTAGACCAGGCTGTCCTCGAACGATCCACCTGCCTCTGCCTCCTGAGTGTTGGGATTAAAGGTGTGTGCCACCACTGCCTGGCTTAAAGATTCATTTTTAAAAAACATTTAAGACATTTTAAAACATTTTTAAAAAACATTTTATTTGTTTGGGTGAACAAATTGAGTGTAAAGAACAGTTTGCAGAGTTTGGTTTATTTTTTCTACTTCACTCACAGGGCACTCAGTGGCTTCTTGGGATACTGTTCTCACAGGATACTCATATGCCTGTGGGACACACGTAATTAAAAATATAGCAGATTTTAAAAATGGAAGAATTCATTTTAAAAATAAAAACAAAACCCAGCTTTACTGAGATAAATTGCATCTATATAATCAATTTTAGAATGTTTTTATTACTCTGGCCAAAAAGCCCCATTCTGAGTCTCTTCAGTCCTAGGCATTCAGTAACCTACTTTCTGTCTCTATAGAGTCATCTGAGCCAGGTATTTTAGAATTTGTCTCCCTTTCCCAAGATTCTATGTGATCTAGAAAAGGGAATATCAGTGCTTTATGCTAGTAGAGAACAGAGTTGGAATTCACAGAAGAGTTGGGTGATTTAATGCTTTGAACAGTATGGATGCTAGTGATGAAAGCAAGTGGTAAACTGAAAGAACCTGCGTACGGCTACCTGTTTGCCTACCCTTGTTGGAAACACCTTCTAGTAATAGTAGCAGCAGCAGCAGCAGGCATAGTAACAGTGGTAGTAATGTCAGCAGTTAGTGAGTACTCATAGTGTGCCAGTTACTTAACATACTCATTGACCCCAAACAGCTTTCCTAAGTTAGGTGCCTTGATTCTCTTTCCTTCTCCCTCCCTCCCTCCCTCCCTCCCTCCTTCCCTCCCTCCCTCTACTTTCCTTCCCCCTTGGCTTTTTGAGACAAGAGTTTTTCTGTGTAGCCTTGGCTGTCCTGGATTTCGATCGATCTGTAGACTAGGCTGGCCTCAAACTCAGAGATCTGATTGCCTCTGTCTTAAGAGCCCTGGGATTAAACGTGGGTACCACCACTGCCTGCTTGGTTCTCTTTTTTACATGAAGCTGAATACAGTTTTATTGTGAGTGTTCATTTTCTTTAATTTTTTAAACAAGTAAAATAATTTAACTTCACTGGCAACCTTAAGATTTTACTTTTTGTGTGCGTGTGTGCGTGTGTGTGTGTGTGTGTGTGTGTGTGTGTGTGTGTGTGTGTGTGTATTAGTATTTTTGATGACTTGGCAAAATTCATTTGGGCTGTTTTTTTATTTTTGCTTTTCATCTCAGTGAAACTGCTTTTGGTTACAAGGGTCTGAAGATCCTGTTGTACTACATCGCCGGTAGCCTGTCAACAATGTTCCGTGTTGAGTATGCATCTAAAGTTGATGAGAACTTTGACTGTGTGGAGGTAAGAACAGAAAGAAGTACATATATTTTAACTTAGCTACTTGAATGATCTTAAATGTTAAGGTTCTAAGAGGAGAAATCAAGATGTCATAGCTTCAGAATCAGTCTTTCAGGTATACGTGATGTGTCTTTTTTCTAGTTCTGTGCTCATGATCCTGAGTCTGTATCTCCTGGGTGAGCCTTCTCTATGAAAACTGCACTTGGATGATCAGAGCTTTACTTACTGACTTATTTTTATTGTAGACATGGAAGATACCAATCCCAGCACCTTTGGGAGGCAGAGGCAGGCAGATCGCTTTGAGTTTAAGGCCAACCTGGTCTACTAATTGAGTCCAGGACAGCCAAGGCTACACAGAGAAACCCTTGTCTCAAAACAAAACAAAACAAAACAAAAAAAAAAAAAAAAAAGAAAGAAAGAAAGAAAGAAAGAAAGAAAGAAAGAAAGAAAGAAAAAGTATTCTGGGGGGCTGCAGAGATGGCTCAGCTGTCAAGAGCACTGACTGTTCTTCCAAAAGACCTGAGTTCAAATCCTAGCACCTACAAGGCTATTCACACTGTCTGTAATTTCCAGTTCCAGGGGATCTAACACCTTCTCACAGATATACATGGAGGTAGAATACCAAAGTAAACAATTTTTTAAAAAAAGGACATACCAGATAGTTTGTTATGTTTAATGAAGTGACAGATAATGTACATATAACATGAAAGAAGCCTTAAATACTCTTAGTTTTAGAAAAATTTTTGTTGGGCACATAATGTTGAATTAAAGTTTTTTCTATGCCCACTCTAGCTCCCAAATGATGAAACAAAGACCTATTTTATATATGTAATAAGCTTTAAAGTGCTCTCTCTCTCTCTCTTTAAAGTGCGCGTTCTCTCTCTCTCTCTCTTTCTCTTTTTCTCTCTTTTCCCTCCCTTCCTCCATCTCTCCTTCTCTCCTCTCCCTATGGGAATGGAAGTTCTGCCTCTGTCTCCTTTGCCCAGTCATAGGCTCTTTAGCCTATGGGGAGTAAATCTTACACAACATTAAGATTGGAGATTCAATAGCAATGACAATACCAAAATCTGTTATCATTCAACTCACTGCAGGTTTGACGGTTAACAGCGACACACCTAAATACAACGTAAATGAAGGTCACCTCTACACATCGTAGCTTTATATATTTATGGGTACAGCATTGTACTGCATTCAATACATGCATACAGTGTGTAATGTTCAGTGCAGAGAAACATGTATCTTTTACCTCAGATATTTATCAAGAAATAGTCTCAGGTTAGACATGTGGCTTAGCAGTTAAGACTACTGGCTGCTATTGCAGAAGACCAGGGTTGTATTCCCAGCACCCTCAAGGTAGCTAGCTCATAATGGTCTATAACTCTATAGTTTCAGATCTGACACGCTTTTCTGATCTCGGTGAGCAAAACACACACACATACACACACACACACAGTGTACAGACATAAACGCAAGTAAAACGCCCATACACAGAAAATAGTAAAATATTTTTAAAAAGAAAAAGTCTCATATTCAATATTAGTGTTAGAAATATTTTGAGTACTATTTACTTTTTTAAAATTTCTCAATCATATTTAAAATGATCAAGCTTGACAGATAAATGATATGTAATTGTACTTAATATATGTTTTATCTAGTAGTTTGTAGCTCTTAATTTTTCTTTTAATTTTGCTGATGGAAAGGTGATTGTGAATAGTGCTGTAGCTAAAATAAGTGAACGTTTGCAACTAAATTCCATCTAAGCCAGCACTGCCTAAATTACTAAAATAGAGGTTTTCAGTAGATGTTTCTTATTAGATATGGTTAAATTTCTCCAGAATCCAGATATTTCATACTAATTATTTTGATTTCAAATACAGCTAATGTGCAGTACAAAATTCACTGTCATTTGGAATATCTATATATGTGAGTGAGTGATTTAATGCTGTAGCTGATAGTGCTAAATTGATTTCTTCCAAAGGAACTATTGACTTAGTTATTGATAAATCTTTCAAATACTGTGTGTAGTGAAAATAGCTATTTGCACTAACTTCTAATTGTTTTGTTTCTGAAAACCAGGGTTTTCCATTTAGAAGTACTATGTTAAGTATAAGAAATCAATCAACCTTGTATAGTTTTTTTTTTTTTTTTTGGTAGGGTTACTTATTTGCTTCACAGTCGAAGGCCATTTGTTTAGTATTAAGGAAAATTTCCCTTTAGTTTGTTTATTTTTAAAAGAATGGTATTTAATATGGATATAGCAGACTGGCCTCTTCTGTTTTAGTTTGCAGCTGGCGCTAGAGTTAGAGGCAGTTGTGAATCGCCCAGTGTGGGTACTGGGAACTGAACTCAGGTCCTCTTGCTTTTAACATTGGAGCCATCTCTTCAGCCTGGCCTCCTTTACTCTTGATGTCAGGAATATAATAAATAAAATATTCTCTGCTCTTATAGAACTTATCATAAACAAATTGTAAACTTAGAGGGTTAGAAATATTTTGCTGGGATGGTTGAAGAGGATGGCAAATCTAGAAAATGCAGAGCCTTGGGACTTTCTGTGCCAAGGTAAGGGGCAAGACTAGTTAGTGGCCTTTATAGGTTTTAAGCAGTTATACAATATAATTCACATTTTAAAAAGCTAATTTTAGGGTGGTATGTATACATATTTGTAATCTCATTATCCTGCGGAATGGGAGTGTAGGAAGATCAGGAGTTAAACACCAGATTTTTAAAAAAAAAAAGCTTTTTATTGATTCTTTTGAATTTCACATCATGTACTCCAATGGTGAACTTTCCATTTTTCCATGTCAGTCCTCTACCCTTGCAGCCTACCCACAAGATAAAGCAGAAAATAAAAAGAAAGAGAAAGACAAAAATTTAAAAACAAACGGAAAAACTCTTGGGCTGGGTCGCCTTTAATCCCAGCACTCAGGAGGCAGACAGAGGCAGATCACTGAGTTCAAGGCCATCCTGATCTACAGAGCGAGTCCAGGACAGCCAAGGGTACACAGAGAAATCCTGTCTTGAAAAACAAACAAACAAAAAAACCAAACCAACCAAACCTCGCTGTGGAAACTATAGTGTGTCCCAGTGAGTCACGCAGTATGCCCCTTTGCCCAATCAGCTTTACTTGCAAATGTTCATTGCAATAAATCATTGGTCTGGTTTGAGGCCTCTGGCTTCTGCTACACTCTCAATACTGGATTCTCTAGGAATTATATCAAATATCCTGTTACTGCCCTGTGTCTTGGAGACTCTTCAGCTTTGCTTCAAGTGCTCCAGGAATTCATAGAGGAGGTAGATGTTTGTGCAGGCCAAAAGCCTTGGATCTGGACCATGGGAGGTGGCTGAGTTGTTAAGCCTGCCAGATCTCCTGTGCCCACATCACCAGGGCCAGGTCTCCCACTTTGCTCAGGGACCAGCCGGGCCTAGCTTTTTTGTTATGCAGCTTGCAAGAGGCAGGACTGGCTCTCCTTGTTCAAGTAGATCTGATGGTTGAGGGAGAAGAACAAAAAGAGAAGAAAAACAAACATATCCATTGCTTCAGAAATAGTGACTCCCCCAGGTACACTACCTGGCCTATATACTTAGGCCAGCCAGAGTTACATGGTGAGACCTTGTCTCAAGAAAAAGCAAGCATATTTTTAAGGCACGAGTAGCATATCACAAAAGTTAATTGCACTTAATTGCATTTTTGCTGTTACATTAAAAGTATTTTTTTTCTTTTTTTGAGACAGAGTTTCTCTGTGCAACAGATCCCTGGCTGTCCTGGACTCTCTTTGTAGACCGGGCTGGCTTCGAACTCGAAGAGATCCGCCTGCCTCTGCCTCCTGAGTGCTGGGATTAAAGGCGTGCGCCACCATGCCTGAGGAGAGTTTACTCTTTTCCTCCTACTGTGTGGGTTCTGGGAATTGGACTCCAGTTGTCTGGCTTGGTAGCTGCACCCTAACCTGTTGAACCATCTCACTGCCTCCATTACATTAATCTTATCATCTCTTTTTTTAAAGCTAAATTCCACAGTTGTACCTAAGATTCTATAGCACAGGTAAAATGTCCAGGAAATCTCTTTACTAGCCATTGATAGTAAACTTGATTACTGGTTTGCTCATCTGTGCTTATCCTTTGTTTTTTTAATTCCTCTGCCTTCTCTTGAGAAATTTCATTGCTTTTTAATGAAGGAGTATATAAACTAAGTCTGCTCATTTTTCTAGTTGCATTTCTGGGAGAGGTTTGATAGAGAACATTGAGATGCACGGGTAGGTTGTATTATCAATGAAATTTCAATTATTTTATTGTCTCTTAATGAGGATTAAATTTGACAGATGAAAGCAAAAAAAAAAAAATTTTTTTTTTTTTCTGGAACTTTTAACCTCTTCATAGGAAAATAACTTTTCCCAGTACTGCGTATCAAGTCTAGAGCCATACATACCTGGACAAGCACTTTGCCACTGAGCTGTATCCCCTACTCACTTCCCCAAGGTTTATATAGTCCTTATGACCCCCCAATAAAGAAGAGCAGTTTCACCGAATACTGTCTCAGGAAAGGCTCTCTTACCCCTCACTGCCTGAGTAAGGTCTTGCCATCCCACCCTTCAGGCTAAGCTTCTCCCTTCCAGTCTAGCCCCGAAGACAGAAGCAGAACCCAACATGGCAGTAGGCTAGGTTTGCTGGCTAGCAAGCCCACAGATCTCTATTTTTGCCTCTACAATATTGTGGTTTCAAATACATGTCACTAAGCCTGGCTTTTATATATGAGTGTTAGGGACTGAATTGAGCTACCTAACTAGTCTAATGCAGTCTAATATTAAAAAAATACAAAATCATAAAAAGTTGTGAAATTACATGTTGACAGCTTCATCTTGCTTATCTGAGTAGTAAACCACTAATGCAGTGTCAGTAAACAAATGAACTTGTTGTTTGTTTGCTTGTTTGTTTCTCAATGTAGCCTTGGTTGTCCTGGACTTGCTTTGTAGACCAGGCTGCCCTTGAACTCATTGTTGATTGACCTGCCTCTGCCTCCCTGAGTCCTGGGATTAAAGGTGTGCAGCACCACATAGGGCAGGAACATTTTCTTATTTACGAGACAAAGCATAGAGCAATAGAACTCTAAATGGCCATGATGACGAAGTATGTCCTTTAAAATACTTTAAGGGGTGGGTAGAAGGGTCAGTGTCCAAGGGTGCTGGCTGTTTTTATAGAGGACCCAAGTTCCATTTCCAGGTCCAGCATAGTGACTGACAACCACTAGTAACTCCATTTCCAGGGCATCTGATTCCCTCTTATGGCCTCCATGGGTACCAGGTGCACACATGGTACACAGATAAACACGCAGGCCAAAACTGAGCCATCTGTCCAGCCCTTTCTTTCTGAAATCTTTAAGGACATACTTTCTCATCGTTGTCTTTAGAGTTACAGTGTTCTATGCTTTATTACATAAAATAAATAATTGAGAATGAAAAAAAAAAATCTCAGGCGTACACCTGTAATCCTAGAACTTGGTGGAAACAGGAAGATTGGAAGTTGAGCTCCAGCCTCAGCTGCATAGTAAATTTGAGGCCGGTCTTGGCTACATGAAACATGGAAAATACTTTTTAAATACAATAATTTCTCCTTTTATCTGTGTGGGCACCAGGCTTGCATATAAACAAAACACTCGTACACATAAAATAATAAATATTTTAAAAGGTTTAATCTAGTATACATTTTAGAAGAGTACAGCTCTGTAAGACTGAGTTGTAGAGTGCTTTTTGTTGATGTTGTTTTTATTTTGTTTTGTTTAAGATAGGATTTCTCTGTATAGCCTTGGCTTTCCTGGAAGTAACTCTGTAGGCCAGGCTGGCCTCAAATTCAGAGATTTGCCTGCCTCTGCCTCCCAAGTTCTGGGCATGTGTCACCACCACCCAGCTTATGCTTTTATTTTTATTTTCATATATATATGAGTGTTTTGCCTAAAAGTTTATGTACATGCCCTGCATATGTGCCCATGGAGAGCAGAAGAAGGCTTCCTTCAGATCCTCTTAACTGAGTTACAAACAGTTGTGAGCCACTGTGTAGGTGCTGGGAATTGAACACAGGTCTTCTTGAAGAGCTGTCAGTGCTCTTAACCACTGAGCCATCTCTCCAGCCCATTAAAGAACTTTAAAAATTGTTTTTAATCTAATATGAATAAATCGGATACTTATTTACATATATACATTCTTTTAAATTCAAGCTCTTCCCTCATAAGAGTTCTTAAAATATATAGATTTGCTCAGAGCAAAAGATTTTATTTAAAGATGTTTATTACAGCAAATATCTTTGATGACTGAAAGTTATATTCTTTCAATTTGTTTAAGCTCAGATTTGAGATTTGAAACCTAGCAGTTCCAGAGACTTTTGAAGTCAGTTTCTAGATGTAAGATGGTTAAAGTGACTCACCGTGCATCTGTACTGCCGTGCTTAGGAGATATGACATAAGGAAAGTTAAAGATTAAAATCACAATGTTGAGATTGCCCTGTAGTAGTTTTTTTTTTAATTGTTTTTTTTCTCCCTGACATTAAAAAAAAAAAAAAGTCAGAACTACAATTATACTGTGCTATTTTACCTATTACTACTTAAAAAAAAAATACTACAGAACAAATCTATTGCAATAATCCCTCTTTTTAACTACTTCCTCATGCAACTCTTGAAAATTGGGCTGGAGAGATGGCTCAGAGACTAAGAGCACTGACTGCTTCCAGAGGTCCTGAGTTCAATTCCCAGCAACCACATGGTGGCTCACAACCATCTATAATCTTATGCCCTCTTCTGGCCTGCAGGTATACACGCAGCAGAGCACTGTATACATAATAAAATGTTTAATTAAAAAAAAAAAAGGGGGCATCTTTTTACATTCACAGCTTCAGGGAAAATATCAAATTGTGTGTGTGTAATAGTATATATATATTTTTTTTTTTTTTTAAATAGGTTTATCAGATTTAGTTTATTTGCAATTGAGGATATCTTGCAAGTAAGTACTGGTATACAATATTAGAAATAAACTGTCAGGTAGAATGGTGAAAAGCCATATTTTAAGTAATAGCATATTTTTATGACCATAAACAAGTCATATATAAATGTTGGTATTAAAGCATTAGAAATAAAACTCATTTGTGATAAGCTTTATTTTTGTATCTCTATCCTAAAATGTAACTGAATGATAATAAAGTACTATTCATCTGCAGGTGCATTGCTCCTACTTAGTTAAAAGATGGTTGAAAGGACAGGAATTAGTAGCATGTTGTATTAGCCTTTTGTAGTGTATTTTGTCCTAAGCATCTTAATTTCCCTGTTTTGAATGCTAAGTAGCAAGGGTCTTGGTTTAGAACTAATACCCATCATGCATGTAAACGGTATGAAAGAGCTGCTTAGTAAGTTAACACAAAGTGTTCTTGTGTCAGTCCTTGTGGAAATAGATACAATACAAACATTACAGCTGAACTCACGGCAAACTCCATTAAGTAAAAACCTGGCCTCATTGTTCGGGAAAAAGTTTGAATAGAATGCAAGCTCATTTTGTTGAATGTAATGTCAGGCTTTTAGGGACTGTATTGAAGGATAAGGTTTTGTTAAGTTGAGACCAATTCATTAAGTTTTATTGCCTGGTGAGAAGCAGTAATACTTTATTGTAAGACTTCATCAAATATTCATGGTTAAAGAGAAGTAGTAAATGTATTCAATCAAGTGGTCTCTGCGGTTTTGAAAAGGATTATGAAGTCTGCTCAGCTGATAGTTTTCATTCATTGAGCTTGTTTAACAAGGGTAATTTTAATCTCTGAGTTTAATTTTGTTGTCCAGTCTTTTCTGTTTTACATGACCACAAATCTAAATCTATGAAAGTTGTCACATTGTGGAGATGAGCAGATAATATAACTATTCATATGACTTTTGTATTTCCTGAGTGAAGATATTTGAAAAAATTAACATCTTAGTTTAGCATATGAGGGTTTTTTCGCTCTACTATTCATTTGGTCAGACTCTAGCCTTTCCACTACAGCTAGTGATCTTCATGTCTTGAATAATATGGTTCCTCTGACATATGTAAAATAATAAGCCTTTATTCCTGTACTTGATATTAGTGCACTTGCCTGCTCATGTTAATGCTCATCTCAACTTTATGAGATAGTAGTTTGTTTATATAAAACTTACCCTTTTTCATTTCACTGCATTTTTCGCTTCTTTAGTTTATTGTGAAGTTTTGTAATACTTGCTGGTTTTGACCATTAAAAATTGTTCTGTTTTGAAACATGGAATCTCTCCCTGGCTGGCCTGGAACTTATGTAGACCAGACTGGCCTCAAACTCACAGAGATCCACCCGCCTCTGCTTCCTGCGTGTTGGTATTAATCACTACACCTAGGCTAATTTTGTCCATTTTAAAGAAATAGAACATTTTCAGCTAAAAAGTAAATTTGTCCATTTTTGTTCTTTGTTCTCTATTTCTCAGGCAGACGATGTTGAAGGCAAAATCAGACAAATCATTCCACCTGGGTTTTGCACAAACACAAATGATTTTCTTTCTTTACTGGAAAAGGAAGCCGATTTCAAGCCATTTGGAACCCTCCTCCATACATACTCAGTTCCTAGTCCAACAGGAGGAGAAAACTTTACGTTTCAGATATACAAGGTAAACAGAAATATTTCCCTTTGCCTGGAAGCTATTTGGGATTTTTATATTCAGTAATTCTAGGGTCAGATAAAAAAGATTTTTATTGGCACTAAAACATGATCTGTTTTGACTGTATGTTTGTATACATATTTAATCTGAGACTTCTAGACATTTTCCCACAGGATAGTTTTGTGTTCCGCAGACTTTCACTCACCTCTGTGATGAGTTTCACCTGACTTTTCCTGGCTTTTTCCCTAGGCTGACATGACATGTAGAGGCTTTCGAGAATATCATGAAAGGCTTCAGACCTTTTTGATGTGGTTTATTGAAACTGCTAGCTTTATTGACGTGGATGATGAAAGATGGCACTACTTTCTAGTGTGAGTACAGTTCTAAAGCAACAGTGGACCTTATTACCTCCACAAAGCCAGCATTTTAATTGTGGCAGCCCAATTATTGGGACAGTATAATGATATTTTTCCCAGGAAAGAAAAACCATTGTGTATGGGGCCTGAGTTTGCCTTCATTATGCTTTGGGGGACTTGAGAATAGAGCTGAATTAAATGCTGTTGTCCGCTAGGGCCCTGAATGTAGGCTTAAACAGTAAAGTGAGCTTTGCCTGTGTTTTCTTTTACTTGCCACCTATTCATCTTTATAATAGGCAAGTGCACTGAAGTGATGTAAAGAGGTCTGATTTATCCAAGTTGCTGCACACCAATTAAGTGAATTGTACATTCAGAACATAGCAGGTGTACCCATTGGGCCCTCACAGAGTAGCTTGCTGACACTGAAAATTCAGTCAGAGAATGGAAAAGAAAATGGACACTGCATGGGAGCGCGACTGTAATTGACCTGCTTGGCTTTCTGTTTTATCTGCAGATTTGAGAAGTATAATAAGGATGGAGCTACGCTCTTTGCGACCGTAGGCTACATGACAGTCTATAATTACTATGTGTACCCAGACAAAACCCGGCCACGTGTAAGGTAATTGGCAGTATAACACGTGCCTTGTCTTTTATTTCAGAAGGAACGGCTGAAGTTTCCAATACTTGTTATAGTAGTGTTGATTTGTTTAAAAAGAAAAAATCACCATTCATTGGCTACGTACTGATTTATTTTATTATTCTCTCTGATACTGTGTAGCAGAATAAACCAATTTTGAGTATGTTAGTACTTTTTCAGTTTCTTCAATTTGATTTTTTTTTAAGAAGCACCAAAATTCATACTATAGTAATTTGAAGTTTTTAAACGACATGATAGATGTTTTAATTTAGAATAATTTTTTTTTTTACTATAGTCAGATGCTGATACTTACTCCATTTCAAGGTCAGGGCCATGGTGCTCAACTTCTTGAAACAGTTCATAGATACTACATTGCATCTCCTTCAGTTCTTGATATCACAGGTATGTAAAATTTTATGTTGCTAAAAGAGCCTTCCTCAGATGTCTTAGTTTTATTTCTGTCTTAAGTGGCAGCATTCTTCTGGTGTTTTTAGGAGACTGTTTGATGATTGTTTTTAGGTTACATTTTAGACCATAAGCTTTTATGGAGATTGGGCTGCATCCTTAGCTGATGTGAGCAAATTAAAAACAGTGAGCCAAATATATTTGGGGAAATCTTGGTAAGATAAAAATGTATTGCAAATATGGTATAACCTATTCGTTTAGCTTGTTTGGCAAACATTTACATCATTTGGAAGATAACCATGCACTAATTTTAAATCATAGCGTGGAGAAAGGTGGAGTTCTTAATAGAAGACATTTTTTAAAAGATTTATTATTATTTTAATTATATGTAAATACCTGTGTCTCTGGGTGGATGTGGGTGTGCATGTGAATTCAGGCATCCACGGAAGCCAGAAGAGTGCTACTGATTTCTCTGTGGGTGGAATTAATAAAAGGTTGTTACTTCCTGACTTGGGTCCTGGGAACCGAACTTAGGTCCTCTGCAAAGCAGTGTGCATACTTAACTGCTTACCTATCTCTCCAGCCCAGAAGACATATTTTCTAAAGTGTGTTTTATATTTTTATAATGAAGTGTACTCTGTGGAAACACCTTTTCTCTTGGGAAACATCTTCCAGCGTGAATTAGCCATGGAAGTAGTAGTATGAAACAAATGCTTAGAACGAAGGAAACCAGCTTTTAGAAATAGGAAGGATCTGTGGAGTGTGGTCATTCATGCCTGCAGTCTCAGCCCTGGAGTAGCTGAGGTGGGAGGATTGCTGTGAGTTTTAAGCCAGCATGGTATTACTGGTCAGTTCTGGGGAAGCCTGGGCTGAACAGTGAAACTGTCTTTAAAACCAAAATAAATATCCCACCAAGCAGTGGTGTGCATATGCCCTTAACCCAGCACCTGGGAGGCAGAGGCAGGTGGATCTTGGAATTTGAGGCCAGCCTGGTCTACAGAGTGAGTTCCAGGACAACCAGGACTATATAGAGAAGCCTTGTCTCTAAAAACAAAATGAATAATAAAGCCAAAAGAAGACATCATTGGATAACTAAGTCTAGGTTGTTTTCTTAGTATGGACTAAACTGCCAAAACACAGTGTGCAAAGAACATGAATGTCATTTTCTTACCTGGAGTAAACTGTTCAGATTTGTTAATAAAGTTGCTAATTAAACTTAAAGTCACTGCCAGGTGTGGCGGCACATATACCTATAATCCCAGCACTCAAGAGGCTGAGAAGGGGATTGAGAGTTTGAGACCAACCTGGACTACATAGGGAGACTGTCTCAAAATAAGACAAAAATTAGCCGGGCGTGGTGGCGCACGCCTTTAATCCCAGCACTCGGGAGGCAGAGGCAGGCGGATCGCTGTGAGTTCGAAGCCAGCCTGGTCTACAAAGTGAGTCCAGGATGGCCAAGGCTACACGGAGAAACCCTGTCTCGAAAAACCAAAAAAAAAAAAAAAAAAAAAAGACAAAAATTAAAATCCTGGAAGTCACTTTTTCCTTATGATTAGTGTATAGAGTTGAGCATCCTCAATCTGAAACCAAGATTCAGTACTGTTTTAGTGTGTGTGTGTGTCCAGAAAGGCCCGAAAAGGCCATTGGATCCCCCGAACTAGAGTTTAGAGGTGGTTGTGAGTGTTTGACGTGAGTGCTGGGGTGAACTTGGTTGGAAGAGTAGTAAGCTCCTTGGCCACTGGTTTCTGCCCCCTCCCCGCCTCCGCCTCCTTTCCCAAGCTTTTTGTTTGGTTTACCAACATGATATTTTTTAGATTTTCAAGTTAAGGATTCCAGCTGGTAAAGCCTGTAAACATACTCCAAAACAACAAGAAAATATCCTCAAAACTCTGAAACATTTTTGGTCCCACATATTTCAGCTAAAGCTGTACCAGATATTCATACCAAGTTACATATGAACATTTATTTTACAAGGCTTGAATGGAGCTGTGGTAGAGTAGAGATCTAGGGATGCAAGAGGCCGGGGGGATTTGATCTCCAGTGCCTCAAAAATAAGTAAATCAAAGAATTTGAGTATATATATTTTGAACTAATTGTTTTGTTACCCAGATTGGCCTCCAGCTTATAAGCCTGAAAAGCCTTGGAATTTTACTGCCTCCTACCTCAGCCTCAGGTGCTGAGATTAAAGACCTACCTATACCATCACAACTGGCTTAAACACAGGTTTATTTCTAAAAATAATATTTTAATATGAACTAAAATGGTAACTTGTTTAAAAAAATTTTTTTTTCAAAATTTTGTGAAATTGTTTAAAGAAACAACAAAAGATTACGACTATGGTACTGGCGAGCTTATAAAATATGCTAATGGGCAAATTCTCTTTTCATATAGTATGCTGATTTTGCTTACTGAAGAAGAAAAAAATAGAGCTGTCAGAATAGTAAATGGCTTTTTTTTTTTTTTTTTTTTTTTTTTTTTTTTTTTTTTTTTTTTTTTTTTTTTTGGTGAATGGTCTTATAGTAAGAACTACTTACCTTTTTCCTTCGCTGTGGTCTAAAGAATTCTGTTTTATGGGAAAATTAATGCTGGGTACTCTTTAAATGCTTTAAATTAATAAACTAGAGGGAAAGCATGTTGGGGTTTTTGTTTTGTTTGTGCTGTGCTAAGAATCAAACCCAGGGCCTTCCTTGTACATGCTAGGCAAACATACCACTGAGCTATAACCCAGCTCAGCATTTAAAAAAGGGAGCTCCGCATTTATAGTACTAAATTATTTTTTTTCCTCTGACTCACTGCTGTTAAAAGGAGATGAAACTTCAGAGATAAAAAGCAGTTACTCAGCTTACTTTCTATCAGAAGTTATAAATGGATACACACCATCACTACCTTTTGTGACCTCTAATATTATCAAGACAGTACAGCCAGCGGTATCACTGGTTTGAGCTGAGCAGAAATTGCCAGCCTCTGTTCACTGACAGCTTGGGCTTGGTGTTACATGAGGGGACATTTTTGGTGATTTTAATCTGGAGTTCACATAAGTAGTCTTTGTCTGCTCTAGTGGGTAATGTGCCAGCAGGGGTTGTTTCTGTGAAGCCTCTTAACTACTTTTTTCTGTCTATTCTAGCCAATAAAGTCCTTGATACTTAGCACCAATTAGCAGATAAAGAATTTTCTTTCTTAAATCCAGTGAAGAGTCATTAATAATAGTACCCTTTATTCATTGCTATGATTCCTTAGAAACTGAAGTCTTTAAAGAGAAAGGCTAAACATGCTAAAAGGACATCTGAATTTGACAACTGAGCATCGACCTTTATTTTCAGCGCTAATATTTCTTGGCATTGCAAAATGTTAAGAATGCTTCATTAACTGCTCTCATTAATATATTTCTCTTAGACTTCATACTCAGTCCTTAAGACCATTTAAAAAAAACTTACTGAATTTTGTACCCTGGTCATTTGGTTGTCTATTTCTCCAATATTTTATGTGTATTTAATTTAATGGCTCCTCTGTAGGCTTTGGATCTCCCTTAGAAATCCAAGCTGTTAGCACTGAGGTGGCCTTTGCTTCCTTGACATATAGGCAGAAATAATATTTAATCATTAGTAGCTTAGGTTCTATCCTCAGTGGATATATGTTTGGAATTTAGTTTCCATCCACTTTGGGTGTTTTTTGTTGTTGTTGTTGTTGTTGCTTTTGTTTTTCAAGACAGGGTCTCTATATATGTAGTCTTGGCTGTCCTGGACTCACTTTGTAGACCAGGCTGGCCTCCAACTCACAGTGATCCGCCTGCTCCTGCCTCCCAAGTGCTGGGATTAAAGGCGTGTGCCACCACCCACTTTGGTTTTTTTTTAGCTGCAGTTTTATTGGCAGACAGTAAAACTTATTATATGCACTCTTTCTTTTGAGGCTGCCGGATTCTAGATGGATAGCGTTTGAGTACTTCTCAATATAGATAGAATCAACAATGTGTTTCATTGTACAGTAGAAATTGATTCTGGCTAGAGTGTATATATCAGCATTATTAATTTACCAATGGTATATTAATACATTTGTTCTTTAAAGCTCCATGTTCTGAGACAGATTTTTAATGTTAATGTGGATTTTTAGTATACTTAGGTGGTTTGTCTTATTTCATTTAAAAAAAAAAATATTTTAAACAATGTATGTCATTAGTACAAAGAGGCTTCCCCCCCCCCAAAGATTTATTTATTATGTGTACAGTGTTCTGTCTGCATGTAACCTGCATACCAGAGGACACCAGATCTCATACAGATGGTTGTGAGCCACCATGTGGTTGCTGGGAAGTGAACTCAGGACCTCTAGAAAAGAAGACCATGCTCTTATCTTAACCTCTAAGCCATCTCTCCAGCCTCAGAGAGGCTTTTTAACATATAGAACACTTAATTCTCTAAGCTGATTTTTTTAATAGTTTTTTTCTTTTCTTTTTTAAGATTTATTATCATGTATATAGTACTCTACCTACATGCACACCTGCAGGCCAGAAGAGGGCAACAGATCACATTATAGATGGCTGTGAGCCACCATGTGGTTGCTGGGAATTGATCTCAGGGCCTCTGGAGGAGCAGTCAGTACCCTTAACCTCTGAGCCATCTCTCCAGCCCTTTGTTTTTTTGAGACAGGGTTTCTCTATGTAGTCTTTGCTGTCCAGTTTTAGACGTTTTAATGCTCTCTTCTGGCCTCTGATGGCACCAGACATGAACACGATACATAGACACACATGCAGGCCAAACACATAAATTAAAAAATTTTTTTATTTTTTGTTTCATCAACCTGGATTTGTGCCTTGGTTTCCTTGGAGCTTGTGTACTACCCACCTTTGCGCCGCCGCCTCCCCCCCCCCCCCCCCCCCCCCGCTTTTCCTTTAGGTGTAAAGTTTGGGTTTGGGTTTTTTCGAGACAGGTTTTCTTCTCCATGTAGCCCTGGCTGTCCTAGACTCACTTTGTAGACACAGAGTAGCCTCTAACTCACAGATATCTGCCTGCCTCTGCCTCCTGAGTGCTGGTATTAAAGGTGTGCACCGCCATGCTCAGCTAGGTGTATTCTAGTGAGTTTTAGTAAAGTTTGCATTGAATAACCAATTTGAAGAGAATGGCCATTTTAATGTTGAGTCATGAAACATTTATTTATTTGGAGTTTTTAACATTTCTTTTGGGCAGGTTGTGGGTGTAGTGCAATAACCAAGCATGTTTCATTCACAAAGCCCAGGTTCCAATAACCAGTGCCCTACACCAAGTATTTCTTGGAAGTTTTGTAAAACTGCTTTTTATTTTATTTTATTTTATTTTATTGGTTTTTCGAGACAAGGTTTCTTTGTGTAGCCTTGGCTGTCCTGGACTCACTTTTTTTTTTTTTTTTTTTTTTTCGAGACAGGGTTTCTCTGTGTAGCCTTGGCCATCCTGGACTCACTTTGTAGACCAGGCTGGCCTCGAACTCACAGCGATCCGCCTGCCTCTGCCTCCCGAGTGCTGGGATTAAAGGCGTGCACCACCACGCCCGGCTGGACTCACTTTGTAGACCAGGCTGGCCTCGAACTCATAGCGATCCACCTGCCTCTGCCTCCCAAGTACTAGGATTAAAGGCATGGGCCACCACGCCCGGCTTTGTACTGCTTTTTAAAAATATATTATAGATAGTTTCTTCTTTTTAATGTTACTGTAAATAGGTTAGGTTGTTTGTTTTTGTATTTTGAGACAGGTTCTTTCATAATCCAGAGCAAACTTGGTTTGTAGTGAAGGATGACTTTGAATTTATGCTCATCCTGCCTACACCTCCCAACTGTTGGCCTAGAGGTTTGCACCATCACTCATAGCTTAATTGTTCTGTAAATTAGTCCTATATTCTGCATCCCTTCTGCACTTAACTTGTTCATTAGTAGTGATGGTTTTGGGTTAGTATGTTCTATATATAGTCATATCAACCACATATCTTTGTCTTTAGCTGTATTATGTATTTGCTTATCTTGCTTTATTATGTAGCGAAGAATCTTCCAATAAAAGTCTGACTATAAATAGGAGCAGATAGTACCTATGTGTTTCATCAGTATGAATGAATAATATAGGTGCCCATGGTCAGACTTGGAATCTGTCTTCTGTTAAGTGCCTGTCATGGTCCACACTTTCTTGCTGTAATGTTAAGGTTATAAAGAGATTACTCAGCTCCCAGTCCTCAGTTAATCCAAGTACTGTAGTATCAGAAACATACAAATAGGGTGAGCACTTGTGTAAAATTTCTATATTCAGCAAGATTACAGAGTAAAGACTAAGGAAGTCTATTGCTAGCAGATATGGTTTATAAGAAGCACTAGGGAAATTCTTTAGACCAAAAAAACTCTAGCACTGCAGATTTATGTGAACAGATTAAGAGCTAACCAGTCTCTATGATGGGTGCCTATAATCCCAGCACTCAGGAGGTTGACACAGAAGGATCATAACTTTGAGGACAGTTTGGGCCGCATAGAGAGACCCTGCCTCAACAAGCAAATCAAACAAAGGAAAAGAAAACTTGACTGTTACAAAGATAAAACAGCAATAGCACAAAGAAGAAGAGAAAGACTGGTTCATTCCAGAATTCAGTATTAATTTTTTTTCTCCTCTTTGTGCTATTTTTATTTTATCTTTTTAACAGTCAAGTCCCGCCCCCCATCTCGGTTTTTTTTTTTTTTTCTCTCCAATTTATTTAATTTTATTTTATGTGCATTGGCGTGGGGTTTCAGATCACTTGGAACTGGAGTTACAGACAGTTGTGAGCTGCCATGTGGGTGCTGGGAATTGAACCTGGGTCTTTCGAAAGGGCAAACAGTGCTCTTAACCACTGATCCATCTTTCGGAAAACTGGTGGTGCACATCTTTAATCCCAGCACTCAAGAGGCAGAGACAGGTGGATCTCTGTGCATTCGAGGCCAGCCTGGTCTACAAAGCAAGTCCAGGACAGCCAAGGCTATACAGAGAAACCCTGTCTGGGGGTTAGGGGGGAACCCAGACAGAATTCAGCATTAATCTGAAATATACTGCAGTTATAAAGTAAATATAATCTCCAGAGCCAACTCAGAGCCAACTACTGAAAATAATTTTCTCAAAAGAGGACTGAGAGCTGGGCGTGGTAGCACACGCCTTTAATCCCAGCACTCTGGAGGCAAAGGCAGGCAGATCACTGTGAGTTCAAGGCCAGCTTGGTCTATAAAGGGAGTCCAGGACACCAGGACAGCCAAGGCTACACAGAGAGACCCTGTCTTAGAAAACCAAAAAAGAAAAAAAGGACTAAGGAGATGCTTCAGATGTAGAATATTAGGGATTAAAGTGAGAAAACTCCAAAGAGTAAGAGAGGCTGCAACAGTGGACCACCACACTTCCCTCATTTTTATCTTCAGACTAAGGCATTGATGAGATTTCAGTTATTGCTTTAAAGCCATAGTCAGATAATATTTACCTATTAATTACATGGCTGTGATGTTAATAACCAAGTGCCACAGGCATGAGTAAGATACTCTGTACCTGTAGATTGAATGAATATAGATTGACCCCATCTTAAACCTTTATAAGCCTTATCAACACACCATATAATTCATTCATTTAATTTCCTGTGATATGACAGTATGTCTATACTTAATTTCTTTTTTATTACCAAGTAATATTCCACTGTTTGGATATTACATTTTATTCATCAGCTGGGGCATTCGGTTTTTCCAATTTTTGGCTCTTAGGAATAGTCCGAACGTTTGAGTCCAAGTTTTTTTGTTGCCATTTTGAGACAGTCTCACTGTGAAGTGCTGGCTGGGCTGGCAGTGCTGGGATTAAAGGTGTGTTTCACCATGCCTGGCAAGTGTGCATGTCTTTATATGGGCTTCTGTTTTATATATCTAATTATGGAAATTGTGAAAAACCTAATAACTGTGTCACTGGCTTGTGTTCCAAAGTGACTGCAGTGTTTTCCAGTTTTAGTGTCTGCACATCATGAGATTTGGTATTGCCTTTTTAGTTCTGTTTATCCTGGTAGATATGAAATAATATCTCATTGTTGTGATTTGTATTCCCCTGTGGCTAGTGATGTGTGTGTCTTTCCATGTGCTTATATTCCATTTATGGGTCTTCTTGATAAATAACTATTTTGGTCCTGTACACATTTTTATAGAAGACTTGCCTTTTACTTAATAATAAAAACTTTAGCATGGTAGGGGTGTCACAGGCCTGTAATCCCAGCACTCAGGGAGGCAGAGGCAGGCTGATCTTTGTGTTTAAGCCCAGTCTGGTCTACAAAGCTAGTCCAGGGAAACCAAGGCTACATAGAGAAACCCTGCCTAGAAAAAAAGAAAGAGAGAGAGAAACAAATAAGTAAATGCTTTAATAGTCTGAACATATGGTATTTATCCCATGTGTTTTGAGGATCTTGTCTTTTCTGGGTTTGTTTGTTTGTTTGTTTGTTTGTTTGTTTGTTTTTGAGACAGAGGCTTGGCTGTCCTGGATTCACTTTGTAGAGCAGGCTGTCCTCAAACTCAGAGATCTGCCTGCCTTTGCCTCCCAGAGTGTTGGGATTATAGGCATGCACCACTGTGCCCAGCTGTCTTTGTTTTCTTCTCTGTCTCTGTCTCTCTGTCTGTCTGTCTGTCTGTCTGTCTGTCTCTCTCTCTCTCTCTCTCTCTCTCTCTCCTTTTTGGGTTGAAACAGGGTTTCTCTCTGTCATAGCCTTAGCTGTCCTGGAGCTCTCTTTGTGTAGACCAGACTGGCCTTGAACTCACAGAGATCTGCTTGTCAGCAACCATGACTAGCTTGTTTTTGTTTGAAACACAATGGTAAGGTGTGCTAAAATGCAGCTGCTTCTTCTACTACTGCTACTGCTTCTACTTCTTCTTCTTCTTTCTCTTCTTCTTCTTCTTCTTCTTCTTCTTCTTCTTCTTCTTCTTTCTTCTTCTTCTTCTTCTTCTTCTTCTTCTTCTTCTTTTTTCAGGTTTCTCTATGTGGCCTGGACTCATTTTGTAGACTGGGCTGGCCTGGAACTCACAGCGATCACCTGCTTCTGCCTCCTGAGTGCTGGGAGGCACCTCACCTGGCAGTGCAGCTTATTTCCACTTGGGCTTTTGTTCCTATAAAGAATCATTACCTAAGCAAAAGTAAGGAAGGTTTATGTGCATGCTTGTTTTTAAGAGTTCTATGTTTTTTTACCTGTTAAGTGTTTGGTTTGAGGAAATGAAACTCCAGCTTTACTCTTTTGCTTGTAGAGACCCCATTTTCCAACCCCCATTTGATGAAAAGACTTCCTGTATTGAATTGTCTTGGCAACTTTGTCAGAAAATGACCATAATATATAGGTTTTCTTTGGATTCTCCATTTTTATCAAGCTATCTGTCCTTATGCCTGTGCTATTCTGTTAAATTGCTTGTGCTATACTGTTAAATTGTAGCTTTGAAGTGATATTAACAGCAGAAAGTCTTGTGAAAGGCTGGAGAGCTGGCTCAGCAGTAAAGAGCATTGACTGATTGACTGTTCTTCCAGAGGACCTAGGTTCAATTCCCAGCACCCACAAAGTGGCAACTCAAGTTCTAGGGGTTCTAATGGCCTCTTTGGGCACAGGCACAAATCGTACATAGACATTCAAGGAAGCAAATACTCGTACTTTTTAAATTACTCATCACTTGTGTGTGTACATGGACATGTGTTGAAGTCAGAAACTCTGTGGAGCTGCTTGTCTTAGCCTTTAGTGGATTCTAAGAATTGAACTCAGGTTGCCAGGCTTCCCACCGTCTCTTCAGCCTGGCATTCGTTATTTTAGCTTTTCAACTCATAAAGAAGTGGGGACACAGAAATGGAATAACTTCCCCATTTTTCTACATCTATGAATAATACAACCCTGGTCAGAATTATTTCTACCCATCTTGCTTTAATGTTAACTGGATTGTTACTTAATCTAATGTAGTTACCCTATAGGGAAACATAAAAGAAGACCTGTGATCTTCATAAATGATGAAGGAAGGGTCAAAATCATTTCCCTTATATTTTCTAAGAGTTATTATGGAGGACCAGAAAAGCTGTTGGATTAAAGAAGTTACTACATTTGGGGAATATGGGAAGAATTGGAGGGGAGAATAAAAGGGATGTGTGTGATCAAACACATTATATGCAGGTATGAAACTCTCAAGCAATAAATAAGTCTTTTAAAAGTAAGTTATAATTGACCTTGGATATAAAATGAGTTATTCTGCATATATTAATTTATATAGGAAATTATTATGGTAGCAGTTATTCATAAACCATCCATTTTCCAAATAAAAGACACAGAAACTTGTTAGGTTTATAATAAGTCTTAAAGTGCTAGAGCTGGGCAGACACACCCTCTAAGCTACCTTGTCTGCTTTCCATCCAGAATTGCAAATACTTGTCCATGTTCCATTTGGGCCTCTTTTCCTTCATCAGGCCAGTCCTCAGAGCAAGCTGCTTTTGGCCACATGGTGACCTTCTGTCTCATCTCCTTGTGGTCCTCCTGAGACTCCAAACCTGGGAACCTTAGCTTCACAGTCCAGGCTGTCAGCAACTTTATTAACCAATCAGGCATAATTGGGGAGCATTCCTTATATCACAGATAAGGAGGCAGTTCAACATTCATGACAATGCCCATGGCAGGGTGGTAACCAGATCTCAGGGCACTGAAAGCAACAACTGAGACACAGTGAACAAGACCCTCCTCCAACACTTGGAATTCCTAGCTACCAAAAAGTGAATGCATTTGAAATTGTTGTCTAAACCTGATTATTTCACTTATATGGCCAAATTGGTTACAGCTAAAATGAGATGCCTATGGCAACATTCCAGTCAAATGCAAAATGAGCAGTATTCATTTCATCAATAGTCTTTATCAAATGCCTTTGCTAACATTTTATTTGGTATAGTAGTTATCAGGAGTGATCTTTAATATTATAATTTTTGGCTATATAATTTTCAGAATTTTACCTTGTTGCCATGTTACTGAGATTACAAATGATAGTGGAATTGTGTTGGGTAAGGACAGTGTTGTTTTTCATTTCACTAGCGGAAGATCCATCCAAAAGCTATGTGAAACTGAGAGACTTTGTGCTTGTGAAGCTTTGTCAAGATTTGCCCTGTTTCTCCCGGGAAAGTTTAATGCAAGGATTCAATGAAGATATGGCGATACAAGCACAGCAGAAGTTCAAAATAAATAAGGTATTTTTATTATTTTTATTATTTTTATTTTGTAGGAGGAAAAGATTTAATTACTTTTTATAAAAATACTTAATTATGGTAAGGACATTAAGTCAGATTTCCAGGTTTAAGAACTTGGTTCTGTCATCTAGAGCAGTTTAGATTATGGCTTCATACCTCATTTTCCTTATTGGCAGAATAGCAAGGGAATACATATTACACTGTTTGTGCTCACTTTCCTTATTGACAGAGTGAGAAGCGAATGTATTTTATGTTGTACTAAGTAATAATAAGCAGATCAAAGATGAGTGAAAAAAATAAACTGTCCTGTCAGAATGGCTTAGTGGGTTGTTTGCTGCTAAGCCTAATGACTTGAGTTCAATCCCCAGGAGAAAGCCAACTTCAGAAAGTTGTCCTCTGATCTCTAACATGCTACTTGGCATGAGTGTTGTACCACCACCACCACCACCACCCCATAAGGAAATGCAGTATAATCTTTTTAAAATAAAGCTTTAGGGGGTGTAGATTTATATTATGTATATGGATATTTTACCTGCATGTATGTCTATGCACTGTGTGTGTGCCTGGTACCTGAGGACAACAGAAAACATCTGATCTCTTGGAACTGGAGTTATAGCTGTGAGCCACCGCATAGGTGCTGAGAATGGAACCTAGGTCTTCTAGAAGAGCAGCCAGTGCACTTAACTTCTGAATTATCTTTCCAGCCCTGTAACACTAAGCTGTAAGGTGGTTCTATTCCTGTAGACATAGGAAGGTCTAAGAAAATATGTAGGGCTGGAGAGACTGCTTAGAGGTTAAGAGCACTGTCTGTTCTTCCAGAGGTCCTGAGTTCAATTCCCAGCAACCACATGGTAGCTCACAAGCATCTATGAGATCTGGTGCCCTCTTCTGGTGTGTAGGCACAGATGCACACAAAACACTGTATGTATGTAGTTTGTGTGTGTGTGTGTGTGTGTGTGTGTGTGTGTGTGTGTGTGTATAAATAAATAAAAAGTTTAAAAAGTTTAACTTTTGATTTCTTTTTATGTTTGCTTGTTTTCTCAAGAAGGGTGTTTGCCTATTTTTTTAAAAATCGTTTTATTTAGGTTCTTATACGTCTACCTCCCTTCCAACCCCCCAACACTAAGTAGGAGAGAAAGAATGTTAGAGGGGAAAGGAGGCATAGACTTCTACAGGCTACTTCTTGCAGATTAAGGTATTGAGTTCCTTGGGGGCAAGTCCAGTGTTCCTTGTCAGAAATACCTAGCAGTCCAGCAATCTAGCAATAGCATATGCAGCAGCAGCCGGGGCAGCAACAAAGGTAGCAATAGCCACCTTTGGGCTCTCCCATTTATACCCTCTTCAGAGTTTCCAGAATTAAAACTATTTGCAGTTGGCAAAACACCCCTGCTAGTGCAAGTGGCAAATCATGGTCACCTGGTGTCAAGCGGGGTTGTTGTTGTTGTTGTTGTTTTGGTTTTTTTTAATGTATTTATTATGTATATAGTGTTTTGCCTGCAGGCCAGAAGGGAGCATCAGATCTCATAGATGGCTGTGAGCCACCATGTGGTTGCTGGGAATTGAACTCAGGACCTCTAGAAGAACAGACAGTGCTCTTAACCTCTGAGCCATCTCTCCAACCGTTAAGGAGTTTTTTGTTTTGTTTTGTTTTTTTGTTTTGTTTTTTAAAGATTTATTTATTATTTATACAGTGGTCTACATGTACACCTGAGGCCAGAAGAAGGCATCAGGTTACATATATAGACGGTTGTGAGCCACCATGTGGTTGCTGGGAATTGAACTCAGAACCTCTAGAAGAGCAGTCAGTGCTCTTAACCTCTAAGCCATCTCTCCAGCCCCAGAAGTTTTGTTTTGTTTTGTTTTTTGTTTTTTTAAAGAAACCAAAACTTTCACTACAACAGGGTTTCTCTGTGTACCCCTGGCTATCCTTAGACTTATAAGAGACTTCACTTGCCTCTGCCTCCCAAGTGATGGGTTTAAGGTGTGTGCCACCAGTGTTCAGCGAAATTTCCTACTTGATGCATTCAGCTTTTACACTTCTTTTCTAATTTGCCTTTAATAAAAACTAATTTGTCAAGATAGCCTTTAATAGAGATTCTTAAGAGTGGGTATGAATTTGTGGGCAAATGGATGGAACTAGAAATGACCATACTGAGTGAGTTAACCCAGACCCAGAAAGACTCACATGGTATATACTCACTTATAATTGAACACTAGCCCAAAAGGCATGTCCCATGAAAGTCTTCACTTACCAGGAGATTGGGATAGATGCGGGGACCTCCTATTGGGACTCTAGGTGAGAGAAGTATGGGAGAATGGGGAAATAGAAAGGTCCAGGGGGTCCTGGAAACCCACAAGAACATCATGATGGGCGGATCTGGACCCAGAGGGGTCTGCTCAAACTACTGCACCAAGTAAGGATAATACATGCAATAAAATTGAACCTCTACTCAGATCTAGCCAATGGTCAGGATGTTATCCACAGTTGTGTGGAGAGTGGGGACTAACTCTTAACATTAACTCTGGTGCCCCATATTTGACCACTTCCCCGTGGTGGGGAGCCCTGGTGGCACTCAAAGAATAGGCAAGCTACCAAGATGAGACTTGATAGGCTATACCATATGGTAGGGGAGGAGGTCCCCTTCTGTCACAGACCTAGGGGAGGGGAATAGGGCGAAAGAGGGAGGGAGGGAAGAATGGGAGAATACAAGTAAGAGGATAACAATTGGATTATAATCTGAATAAATTAATTTTTAAAAAGTTAGTTATAAATTGGATTATAAAAATGCATGGGCTTTAGAGTGGTCTTGATCAGGACAAGCCATTTGACACTGGTGGCCACCTTGGCTTTGAGAGCTGCACAGTTCCTGGATTCTGTGTACCATTTTAACCCTAATTGTAGCACTTCCCCTTAGCTTCTATTCTTTCTGGTGCTGATGCTGCTTCTTTTTTTGTTTTGTTTTTCGACACAGGTTTTCTCTGGCTGTCCTGGAACTCCCTCTAGTCCAGGCTAGCCTCGAACTCGTGGAGATCCACCTGCCTCTGCCTCCCAAGTGCTGGGATTAAAGGTGTGCACCACCACCGCCTGGCCTCTGATGCTTCTTAAAGTAACTCTTCTTCAGACTTATTCATATTCGTCTTTTTCTCATTCTACTTGGGGGGAAAAATTTTTTTTTGTTGTTAAGATTTATTTATTTATTACGTATACAATGTTCTGCCTGCATTTACACCTGAAGGTCAGAAGAGGGCACCAGAACTCATTGTAGATGGTTGTGAGCCACCATGTGGTTGCTGGGAATTGAACTCAGGACCTCAGGAAGAGCAGGTAGTGCTCTTAACCTCTGAGCCATCTCTCCAGCCCCCTACTTGGGAACTTTTATTTAAACCTTCAAATCTAGATTTTTCCCCCTTACTTTTCACGCACTACTATAGCCAAAAGCCTGATTACTTTCAACAATACAATGTGAAATAAATCTGTCTTCTGCCCTTTAATGGCTTCCTATCTAATTTATATCTACTTACTATGTTAAACCTATATTTATTCAGTAATTAATAGTTCAGCTTCTAAAGTATATATGAACATATTTTTTTTAACAAATGATGGTATAACAAAAAAAGGAAACTGCTAAGTAGGGCATGCTGAGCTCATTGTGTCTGGATCTGACACCTTGCTAATTTCAGCTCCCTTCCAACTTTGTGCATGCACTTGGCTTTGCTGAACTTCTTTGAATTTGTATGCCAAATCTTACTTCTCTATCCCTATATAAATAGTATTCCTTTTATCAGGAGCATTTCTTCATTTGCCTGGCCAGATAGTATTCTGTTTTTCAGACTCCACTCACAAACTCTTCCTGAAAGTCAAAATAGACTTGCTATAGCCAAGTTCTCTACCAAAATAAACTCAAAACGTTTTCTCTTTCTTTTCTTTCCATTCTCCACTGTCATCTGGAGATTGAACTGGAAGGCTAGGTTGATGCATTAGCACTTGGATTTATACCTCAGCCCTTCAGTCTGCCCTTGTATCTGTGCCTGAGCATAGTTAGGGTCTGTTACATATATGCTGATACTGTTGAAATCCTCAACCTTTAGACCGGAGTTAGATGTTCACCTGCCTCAAATAGAATCATTTCCTTGTCCCCAGTCACTCCTTATACATCTCTAGAGCTTGTCCCCTTAGTATTCTTATTCGTGTTGTTTTAGTTCATGTCTTCACTGTGTTTATTGTTTAGTTTTTTAAAGGCCAACTAATTTAATAGCTTAGCTTTAAAAAAAATTCTTTATTTTCCTTTTGCATGTATGTATATGTACCTGATCATATGTGTACCACATGTATATAGGAGCCTGCAGAGGTCAGAAGAGGCCATTTTATTTTCTGAAACTGGAGTTATAGATGTTTTTAGCCTCCATGTGGATACTGGGAATTGATCATAGGTCTTTTGCAAGAGCACTTTCCCTAGTCTCATAGCTTAACTTTTTAATTGTTTGTGGGAGCTCTCTTTCCCTCTCCCCTCCATCTGTCTCTGCCTCCACCCTCCCTTTTCCCTTAGGACTGCTGGGCTAGTGATCGATCCACCACTGAGCAGGTTCTACTGGTTGAATTGCTCTCTCTACCCTCACTTTGGCACCATTTGTGTGCAGCTAAAAAATTATTTACTTGAAACACAAATTTGTGCACATCACTTTTATTCCTGTTGAAAAACTTGACAGCGACTAGATTGGAGTCTGTTCTTTACTTCAATCCTATGTGTCCGTCTCCTTCACCAGTGTCTTCCTCCTGTTGCTTCTCCTTTTCCTTTTCTTTCTTTTTTAAAAATAATGATGTTCCTGCAGTAACAAGCAGCTCTATCTATGTGTATGTACAAAACTTTACATGCAGTGCCCCCTTGGGTTTTGAGTCCTTGGGTTAGATCTCCAGCTGCACTCAAGGGGAGGGACTATGAATGAGAGCGATCAGATTTTACTTTTCATTCTCATAAGAATCCTCTACAACCATTCCCCACCGTTCCAGGCTGTCTCCCCTCATGTCGCATAATAGTGGTTATTTGTTACCTTCAAGGCTACTGATTTCTATATTTTATTTCTCTTCTGTTAGCCATCATAATTCCTTGTCTATTATAGATATAAACTATGTTCTGTGTTCTTTTAGAAAAACTGTTGGGTTTTAATATGAACGTGTTCACATTTTTCTTGTTTGTTTAGCAACATGCTAGACGAGTTTATGAAATTCTTCGACTGTTGGTAACTGACATGAGTGATGCTGAACAATACAGAAGCTACAGACTGGATATTAAAAGAAGACTAATTAGCCCTTATAAGGTAAGACTTTCAAGACTCTTTAGGCATCGTGTGTGTGTGTGTGTGTGTGTGTGTGTGTGTGTGTGTGTGTGTTAGTTACTGATTTTACTTGTTCTTTTTACATTGCTTGCTCAATTTGTCAGATATTTTTATATGTGTATTCCTAATAGCCTCTTTAGAAGTTCTTCTTTACACATTCTTTAAAACATTGGTTTGTAAAGGATAGGGAACGGCTCAGTCAGTAAAGCCTTGCAAGCATAATAACTTCAGGACCCATGGGAAAAATGCTGTTAGGTGCTATGTGTTTAATAATAGAAGACCTAGGGGAACTGGAGACGAGGATTCCTGTGGCTGGCTGGCCATTCTAGCTTAATTAGTGAGCTCTAGGCCAGTGAGAGACTTGTCTCAAAGGAAGTGGATAAGCCCAGGTTATCCTTGGGAATCCTTGAATACAAGTGCTCACATAGATACACACTTTAAAAAAGAAAAGAGAAAAAGGAAAAAAAACTGAACTGGGTGGTGGCGATACATGCCTTTAATGTCAGCCCTCAGGAGGTGGAGGCTAGTCTAGTCTACAGAGTGAATTCTAGGACAGACAGAAATGGTCTAGAAAAAACAAACAAAACCAAACTTGATTTGTAAGCTGGGTGATTTCAGCACTTACGATGTGGAGTCAGGGTGGGTCAAGAGTTCAGGGTCTGGTTGGGGTGTAGCTCAGTTGGTAGAGTGCATGCAAAGTGTGTAGCCCTGGGTTTGCTCACCAGGACCACATAAATTGTGAGCAGTGGTGCATACTTGTAATCTAAGCATTCGGGTAGAAACGGGAGGATCAGAAATTCTTGGTAATCCTCAGTTAAGTAGTAAATTTGAGGTTAATCTGGCATCACTTTTGTTTTATGTGGGTGGGTGTGGTTATGCACAAGCCTGCTGGTGTTCAGGTGGAGGTATTGGATCCTGTTGAATAGGAGTTGCAGGCAGTTGTGAGCTGTCATATGGGTGCTTTTGAACCCAGGCCCCCTCTAAGCACAGTGAGTGCTTTTAACTGCTGAGCCATTTCTCTATCCCTGCTATTATTTTTTTTAATGCTTAAAACATACAGTTAACAGCTATATAAGCAAAAATGTTTTTTGTCTTAAAAAAATAATTGCTGCTTAGAAAAAGCAGAGAGATCTTGCCAAGATGAGGAAATGCCTGAGACCAGAAGAGCTGACCAATCAGATGAACCAGATAGAAATAAGTGTGCAACATGAGCAACTGGAAGAGCGATTTCAGGAGCTGGTGGAGGACTACCGGCGTGTCATTGAGCGACTCGCTCAAGAGTGAAGCCCCCAGGATACCTGCAGATTTCTGTGCACTGTGCTGTGAAACCTCTGAGGACCCTAAAGTTATCTATGTTCTCCTTAGTGGAATATTTCCTTTTGAGAGAGTGTATATTTTAAAATACTGTCTAGAGTTTATGAACATATATTGCATTAATAAAAGATGGCTTGTGAAATACCACTGTCCACTGCTTTCTTCTTAAATAGTATAATAAATGATTGGTTGTGGTATATTAAGGTAATGGGTGGTGCTTAAAGATTTAGGATAAATCTTTGGTTTTACTAAAACCTTGGATTTTAGTTGTGTTTGGTGGTGCACACTTGTAATCCAGCACTGAGGCTAAAGCAGGAGGATTTCCTGGAGTTCAGGGCCAGCATAGGTTTCCATGTAAGACCTTGTCTGAAACAAAACTTAAAAGAAGCTGGAAGGAGGGCTCAGAGACTAGGAATGCTTACCCAGCAGCCATGACATCAGCACCCAGGGAAGAAACTGTTTCTCTAGCTCACTCCTATGAACCCAGCAGCTCCGAGGGGAGCAGAGACAGGAGGACTGTTGGAGATTGCCAGCTTCCAGCCTAACCAAAAAAGCACGATCTTTGCCCCAGAAAATAGGCTGAAGATGACAGGGCCCACCTGGCACCTTGCTTTGGCCTTTGTGCACACCCATAGATAAATATCTAAAGCCAAAACACCTTACATTTTTTTAAGTTAAACTATTCCCTATCTTTAAAACATGTTTCTTTGGGGGCATCGTAGTAATCTTCACTTTCCTGTCTGGTAGTTAGTTTTTAAAAATTACCTTACAAAGTAAAGGGTTTCTCTATAGGATTAAATAAACGGACTATCTTTACTGTTCATTTTGGGTATGTGAATAAGAGAAGCAAGAGACTAGATGTAGCCAAAAACCTAAATGTTTAGCCTCAAATATTAATTGAAGATGAATATTAGCATGAAATATAAGTAATATAACATATAACAAATATTGTAAAAGTACAGTTGGAACCCAGGACATGGTACATATTTATCATTCTAGCACTGAGGAGGCAGAGATAGCAAGCCAGCCTGCGCTACATAGAAAATGCTTGTCTCAGAGGTTAAGAGCACTGCTTTCAAAGGTCCCAAGTTCAATTCCCAGCAACTGCATGGTGGCTCACCACCACCTGTAATGAGATCTGGTGCCCTCTTCTGTCATTGCAAGTGTGTATGCAGGCAGAACACTGTATACATAATAAGAAAATGCTTGTCACAAGAAACTTACCTTGTGTAATGTAAATGTGTTAAGAATTTTCTGTAAGGTGGCCATGGTGCTGAAACACATCAAGAAGACAAAGTAATGACAAATTGCTATTAATAGTAATTTCTAATGAAGTAGAATAAAATAAACTATACAGAACCATGATAAAGGGAAACCTGGTAAAATGTGCATCAGTAAACCAGGTGCTAACACAGGTGTAAGGGGCTGGAGAGACTCCTCAACAGTGAAGAGCACTTCTGCTTACAGAGGATTCCAGTTCATTCGTCACACCCATATGGCAGCTCCTAACTGTAGGGGATCTGATGCCCTCTTCTGACCTCCACGGGCACCAGGCAAGCATATAATTCACAGACATAGAAACAAGCAAAACACCCATACACAAAATTAAAACCTTTTAGAGGGGGCTTTCAAGACAGAGTTTCTCTGTGTAGCCTTGGCTGTCCTGGACTTGCTTTGTAGAGCAAGCTGGCCTTCAACTCATAGAGATCTGCCTGCCTCTGTCTCTCAAGTGCTGGGATTAAAAGTGTGCCTAACCATGCTAGGCCTCAAGACACTTTTTTACCTTTTTTTTTTTTTTTTTAAATGTATACAACATCCTGCCTGTATATACACCTGTCCACCAGAAGAGGGCACCAGATCTCACTATAGATGGTTGTGAGCTACCACGTGGTTGCTGGGAATTGAACTCTGGACCTTTGAAAGAGCAACCAGTGCTCTTAACCTCTGAGCCATCTCCCCAGTCCCACACTTTTTTACTTTTAAGATTTATTTTTTTCATTATGTATACAGTGCTCTGCCTGCATGTGTACCTGCAGGCCAGAAGAGGACATTAGATCACATTATGTGACCATGTGGTTGCTGGGAATTGAAATAGGGACTTCTTGAAGAGTAATCAGGGCTCTTTACCTCTGGGCTATCTCTCCAGCCCTCAAAACACTTTTTTTTAAAATTGACTCGTAAAATTACTCATAGCATGGAGTACAAAATGAAATATCCTAAATTTTTATGAGAAAAAAAAGTAACATGGGTGAGACTAATGGAATTTAACACTAGCCATATCAACCATACTGCATGTTTAAAAGGCAAGACAAAAATCTCCAAATTTAAGATGCAAAGTAATTTCAAGTTAATAAACCTGTATCTAAATTACCAGTCAAGACTGGGAGGGGAAAAAAAAGATTTTTAGAAATCTAAGAAACTAGAACACTTACCTCATGCTGATGTTATTCTGAGATTTACTGTAGCTGCATGAAGCCAAGATCTGAGAGACGAAGGATGAGAAGCTCAAGAATAGGGTGGGGCGGGACGGGGCTCAGAGGCAGCCTTGTACCTATCGAGTCAGTACCCAGTGCCGAAAGCTTTTAAAACTGTGAAGTGTTAAAAATAAAAAACAAATCCGATTCCAATAAGTGGCAAGTGGGAGGCGTGTCTGAGAAGGAAACCTGTCCAAACTCTAACTGGAACAAGAAACCAACTCCAGGAAGAAGAGTTCACGAAAGCCAAAGTATAACCAACACCATAAACTATAGTTGCATGGTGCTGAACAGTAACGAAAAAGAAATGGTTTTAAGTGGTTGAGTCAAGACTGGGAAAGCCATAGGACCGGAAATCATTGCTTTTAATGGTAAGCCTTGGGAGGTTATATGGGTCCATTAAAAAATATATACTATATACATGCTACTTTGATATTAAAAATAATTTTTTTGATACAGGATTACTTAGGTACCCCTGGCCGTCCCTGAATATAGATCAAACTTCCCTGGAACTCACAGAGTTTAGCCTGCTTCTGCTTCCTGAGTGCTTATTAAAGGTGTATACCACCACACATAAAACTTAGTCCAAGTATTACTATATTCTTCAGTAACTGATCTCTGTATGACTATCAAAAAATTATGTCCCAGAAAAACTCTAACACTTTTCTAAAGTAAATAAGTGGAGCCTTTAAGTGAGGGTGTACAATAAGACTTCCACAAACAAAGCAGAAACTAATTCACATGGCTTTCTTTAATCCTAGCATTTAGGAGGCAGAGGCAGACATCTCTGAGTTCACTGCCAGCTTGGTCTGCATTGTGAGTTCAGGCAAGCCAGGGATACATAGTGATAGCCTGTCTCAACAACAACAAATCAATAACAAAAAATCAAATAACACTAACGATCATTTTCTTTGATTCTCAAAGTAATCAGTTTATCATGCACTTTATTGGCAAACTTTAAAAAAAAAAAAAGATTTATTCATTATGTATACAGTATTCTGTCTGCATGTAACCTGCTCACCAGAGGAGGGCATCAGATCACAGTACAGATGGTTGTGAGCCACCATGTGGTTGCTGGGAATTGAACTCAGGACCGCTGGGAATTGAACTCAGGACCTCTGGAAGAGCAGTCAGTGCTCTTAACCTCTGAGCCCCATTGGCAAACATTTTAATGGGAATTTTTTTTCTCCTAAAGAAAAATTGTGGGTTGGTGAGATGGCTCAGTGGGTTAAGCTTGTCATGAAGCTGGACAGCCAGAGCACAGTAACAGGGACCCACACAACGGAAGGAGAAAACTGACTCCTTCAAGCTGTTTCCACAAGCAAGTAAGCTCGCAAGCACGCGTGAGCATACACATGCGCGCACACACACACATGCACCCACACATGCACGCACACACAGAAACATGGCTTCGTAGTTAAAGAGCACTGGCTGCTCTTTCAGAGGACCCAGATTTAAATTCCAACAATCACAGGGTGGCTCACAAACATCTATGACTCTAGTCCCAAGAGATCTGACACCTTTTGGTCTCCTCGGGCATCAGGCATGCATATGGTGCACAGACATACATGTAAACAAAACACCCATACACATAAATGAAAAATTAAAATTTAATTAAATTAAAAGAAAAACTTCAGGCTGGAGAGATGGTTCAGAGGTTAAGAGCACCATTTGTTCTTCCAAAGGCCTGGAGTTAAATTCCCAGCAACCACATGTGGCTCACAATCATCTGTACTGAGATCTGGTGTCTTCTTGTAGTGGGCAGGCACACATGTGGGCAGAATACTGTATAAATAATAAATAAATCTTTTTTTAAAAAAGAAAAGCTTTACATGCTTGACACCCTGGTGCTACCTATGAGCAGCAGACACTAGTGGTGCAGCTAAAGGTCTGAAAGTTAACATAATTTGACAGCTTTTCATGAACACTGGGGAAATAGCAATAGAAATGAAATGGAATCATAAATGTCTGATGAGCTACTTACTGTAAGAGACAAGGGAAGGAGTGCCTTATAGGCACAGTTATACTGTTTTTAAATTTCCAGTTTTGTTTACTGATGCACCATTTACTATAGCCAACATACAGAACTAGCCTACATGCCCAGCTTTAGGTGAACAAATCATGACATGTGGCAGATACACACGATCAAGTTTTATTCAGCCATAAAGAAAAATGAAATTGTTCCATTTGTGGAAAAATGAATGGAACTGAAGATCATCATGTTAGGTGAAATGAACTAGGCTCAGAAAGATAAATATTGCATGTTTTCTCCCATATCTGAATCTAGATTTTATATCTATATTTATTTACATGTGATAGGAATGGTCCAAAAGAAGGAAATAGAGAGTTTAATGGGTGAAAAGAAATAAATATTCTCTCGTATATGGAACCTAGATTTAACAATGTACACAAATGACATGAAAATAAAGGGAAAACTATTGAGGGATGGAGAAGGCATTGGGGGGGGGGATGAAGAGGAAGGATAATAGGAACAGTGTGTGAAAGTACAACCATACACGTGTATGAAAGTCATAATGAAACCCTTTACTTCATAGACTAAAAAGAGGAGTAATACTTTTAAAAAGAAAAGCATCTTCCAGTTTCTTCACAATGCACAGATTGGAAAAGGGCTGTCTTTGCTCCCGCCATCTCTCCAGCCCTGTGGTTTCCTTGGAATTAGGGTGGGGCTAGAGCTGGAGTCGGTGACCTTTTCAGCGACCTCCACGTTCTTCATCTGCACTCTCTTGTCCATCTTAGAGAGCCCAGTTGGAAATGTGCTCTGGTTAAGTCTTCGGGTCACCCTTTAAATGTACAATTAACATTTGGGCAGGTGACCGCGCGCTGAAGTCTTCAGCTGCTCAGCTTGTCTGCCGCCTTCGCTGAATCAGCCTTTGTGAAAGCTGGGGTGTACAGCAAGGCTTGTTTTCGCTCTGCTCCAGTGGCAGCTGCCACTTGTCTTCCTTTATTCTTTATCAAGCAAAAGAAAGTGTGAGTGCTTGTGCATCAGATGCAGAGAACACACGCACTCCAGACAGGGAACGCCTGAGGCTGAAGCTGCTGGGTGCAGAGGCGCTTGCAACACATTCCTTCTAGTTTGCATCCACAGTCTCAGACTTGAATATAGAACTGGCCAAAGGAGGGAGCAGCTCTTAAGTGCACCATACTGCTTAGTTTTGGAGCCTGTGTGTGTGAGAGCAGGGGTGGGGGTAGGAGTAGGGGCGAGTGGGGGTGGGAGTGTGTAGTTTTCTATTATTAAATCCTTATTTCAAACTCTCACATTGCAGCTCCCCGGCCCTTTGCTTTTTTGAGACAGGGTCTGCAGATTAGCCCAGCACTGGGATTAAAGGTGTATGCCGCCGCCACCACCTGACTAATTTTACAGTGTTTGTTGTTGTTTTTGTTTGTTTGTTTTGTTTTGTTTTGTTTGAGACAGGGTTTCTCTGTTGTAGCCTTGGTTGTGCTGGCCTCGAACTCACAGCAGTCCACCTGCCTCTGCCTCCTGAATGCTTGTTTTGTTTTGTTTTTTTCCAGACAGGGTTTCTCTGCATAATAGCCCCTGGCTGTCCTGGACTCACTCTGCAGTCAAGGCTGGCCTTGAACTCACAGAGCGATGGGATTAAAGGCAGACACCACCATGTCCGGCTCTTTACAGTGTTTTTTAAGAGAGCACATACAATACATGTGAACAGAGGCGGAGGTGGGGGGGGGATCCTCAAATCACTTTTTTACAAAATTCCAACAAGGAGATCAAGAGAACACGTTCCACTCTTCTTTTGCAAGTGTGGCTTAGGGACACTAAAGGAAGTGCTAGTGTCCTTTGTCTCCCCTTCATCTTTGCATGTGGTGAACGAGACCCAGCAGGTACAACTGTCTGCAACCTGTGCTTTTTAAGCTCTGACTTTTTCTCAGTTCTTCTCAGCCAGGGATGGCTACAATTTGTCACATCCTTACATCTGACTTTGCTCAATGGACTTTGCTTTTGTGATGGATGATCTAGTGGACTGGGACTCTCAGCTCTCCAGTGACATTAAGAAGAAAAACAATATTATACCTCGTTGGAGCCTAGAGTGGACACTTGTGCATTTAGTGAGCAATAACTAAATTTTCTTGGAAGTTCTCCCCCTACTATCAATGGAAATTTTCTTTCTCCAGAAATACATATATAAGTAGGTGCTACTTTCCCAAGAGTTATGAATTGGAGAATATGACAGACTCGAATTGTCCATACTTTTATTTAGATTTCATTGGACAAATGCATAGGATTTTGTCAGTCTGTCTGAGACAGGATCTCAGGTAGCCCAGGCTGGCCTTGAACTTGCTATGCAGCAGAGAATAACCTTAATTTTCAGGCCCTCCTGCCATGTTAGGATTATAAACCTGAACCAACATGGCTGGGTTTTTGTTGTTGTTGTTGTTTTTATTTGTTTGTTTTTTCGAGACAGGGTCTCTCTGTGTAGCCTTGGCTGTCCTGGACTTGCTTTGTAGACCAGGCTGGCCTCAAACTCACAGTGATCTGCCTGCCTCTGCCTCCTGAGTGCTGGGGTTAAAGGCGTGCGCCACCATGCCAGGCATGTGGCCGGGTTTATGAACCCAGGACTTCTTGCATGCTAGGCAAGTACCTCACCATCTGAGGTACACCCCCCCCCCCAGCTCTAGCTAAGGCACAGTGCTGCGTAAACCTCAGCAGTCTCAAGAGATGGGGAGAGTTAGGAAAGCCTTGTCTCTAGTGTACCTAGAGTTCCACAGGCAACCCTGATCAAAGACGGCAGAATTGCTAGTACTGACACACCTCTTAAAGTTCCCCATATTTCCAAGCTGATGTCTTGAACCAACAAGAAGGGAACACTGCTCTTAGCGTGTCTGTCACCAACTCCTTCCGGACAATGACCTGTGTGGTCCTTTGAATAGGAATGGTCGCTCATAGACTCATGTGTGGAACAGCATGGGGAACAGCACTATTAGGAGGTGTGGCCTTGTTGGAGGGAGTGTGTCACTATGGGGGTGAGGTTTGAGGTTTCCTATGCTCAAGCTATTTCCAGTGACACAGACAGTCCCTTATGCTGCCTGCAGATCAAGATGTAGAACTCTCAGCTCCTTCTCCAGCGCCATGTCTGCCTGAGCACAGCCATGTTTCCCGCCATGACGATAATGGACTAAACCCCTGAAACTGTAAACAGCCCCAACTAAACGCTTTCCTTTATTAGAGTTGCCATGGTCATGGTGTCTCTTCACAGCAATAGAACACTGACTAAGAGACCCCGTCTGGTTCCGTTCTGGTCTTCTTTTTCTAAAGAACGTTCAAGAGAAGGCAGCAAACAACATGCTGCTCTCCTGTGTATAAATGTCTAGAGTCTTAAACCGCTCTGAACTCCACTGTAGGGGTTGCTGAAGTAGAACCGGCTCCTGGGTTTCGTTTGCATAGAAATTCTAGGCCTGAGACAACGTTGTGAAAAATGAAGAGGGCAGGTGTGTCACTACAACTCCTCTCCTCTCTTGTCCCGGCACTCGGTCTTGGTCCTGTAGGACAAGCACAAACAACAAAGAGAAACCCACTTCACAACTGCCTCACACATGGCATTGCTTTCCTTAGGAAACGTGAGGAATTATCCTGTTTTCTCTGAAAGTACGTCTGCATGACTCAGTAACATACATATCATTATCTCAAATAGCTGGTAGAGGACACATGACATTCTGCCTACAAGTTTGTTAAGAGTGTCCCAGAGACCACCTGCCTGAACGTAATTGCTCAGTGCTGAACCTTAGCCTTTGGTGGGGGGGGTGCGTCCAGCCAGTACTAAGATGAGACTCTGTAATGCACAAAGATTATGTTTATCCCATCACTCCTAGTTCATGGGAAGAAATGCTCATTTGGCTTAAAATGTGTAAATAAATAAAGCATTTTCTCATCCTAAAATTGGACAAATTAAAGGGTAGGATTGGAAATGGTCCTCTCAAGCCACAGAGTAAAGGTTAAGAAATTAACCTGAAATCAAATCAGAGAGCTGAATTTTCAGGGGGGAATTCAGAGGGCAAGGCTCAAAAGCAGGATCAGAAAGAGGGAAGAAAGGCACCTAGGTCTACACAAGAAACCCCAGGAGGCTGAGCAGGTTCTAGCTGACCGGGGACCATCTAGGTACCCAGTATTATTAGTTCCACTGTATTTAGTTCACTGTGTCAGCTTTACAGTGTGTCCATATGTGACAATTCTTCTGTAAATCTTGTCCTAGTTTGCTTTGTATTGCTATGATAATCACCATAGCCAAAAATGTGGAGTGGAAAGGTCCATTTCAGCTTGCAGCTGTAGTACACCATGAGGGGAAGTCGGGGCAGGAACTCAGGGGCAGGGACTGGAGGCAGGCATTGCAACAAAGGTCGCGGAGAAACGCTGTTTTACTGCCTTGCTTCCCATGGCTTGCTCAGTCAGCTTCCTTACAGCACCCAGGACCCAGCCCCCTGGGGTATCACCCACTTACAGTGAACTGAACCACTCCACATCAATCATTAATCAAGAAAATGTCCTCACAGACTTGCCTTCAGGTAATCTGAGGGAGGCAGTTTTCTCAGTTGAGGCTCCTCTTCCCAGGTAACTCGAGTTTGGGGTTAGTTAACAAAAGTCCTTGTGGTGATTTAAATGAGAAATGAGCCCCCTTAGGTTTGAGCGTGTGAACAGTTGATTCCCAGTTGGTGGCGCTGTTGGGGATGTTTAGGTAGCAGCCTTGCTGGAGGAAGCAGTGGGGGCGGGCTTTGAGATTATGTAGCTTCCCCCTACTTCCAGTTCGTTCTCTCCGCCCACATACTAATGATTGAAGATAGGAGCACTCATCTTTCTGCTCTAGCCAGCTTGCTTGCAGCCACGCTTCCCCATAAGGGGCTTAATCCCCCTGGAAATACAAACCCAAATAAACTCCTCCTCTTCCCCTTTTCCCCCTTCCTTCTTCTTTCTATTGCTGTTGTTTTGTTTTTCGAGACAGGGTTTCTCTGTGTAGCCTTGGCTGTCCTGGACTCACTTTGTAGACCAGGTTGGCCTTGAACTCACAGCGATCCCCCTTCCTCTGCCTCTGGCATGCTGGGATTAAAGGTGTGTGCCACCATACCAGGCTTCAACTCTTTCTTCTGTAAATTGCTTTGGCCATGATATTTTATAACTGAAACAAATATAACCACTATAGGCCTTTTTTTTTTTTTTTTTTTTTTTTTTTTTTTGCAATCTAGGTTTTAAAACACATATCTTGTATTATGGGTAATCCTAGAAAGTATATAAAACCCTAAATTCTGCCCTTCAAAGATTTACTTTGTGTCTTACAATGACTAGTGCATTTAGAACGTAATAGTACAGAAACCCGTATAGTTAAAATGTATTACATACAACTTTTATAAAATGTATGTGGCATAAATCTTCTTTATGTATTATTTATTCATTGATTGCTATTTTTTCCTTTTTTATTTAAAAATGTTTTAATACAATATATTTTGAGCATGTTCTTTCCCCTCCCCTTAACTAAAAATATGGAATGCTTCATTAATTTACACAGGGGCCATGCTAATCCTCTTTTTATCATTCTAATTTTGGTATATGTGAGGTCAAATTGAGCATGCATTAATTTTTAATATTAAGTAAAGGGAAAGGGTGGAAAGTTCAATTTTCCAAGACCATGCATAGGGGAATTTATCTCTGATTTATGTTTTAGGTAACTAACCACTAGCAAGTCAAACATGTTTTGTTTTAAGACAGGGGCTCACAATGTAGCCCTGGATGGCTCTAACTAGCTACTGTAGATCAGATGGCCTTGAATTCACAGAGATCTGCCTGTTTCTGCTTCCCAAGCGGGATTAAAGGTGTGCACCACAATGCTCAGCAAGTCTTTTGTGTGTGCAGTGTGTATATGCATGTATGTACATACATGTGTGTGTGAATGCCAGAGGTCCACGTCATGTGTCTTTTTAAAAAGTAACTAATTAATTTATTTATTTATTTATTACACAGTATTCTGCCCACACACAGAAGAGGGCACCAGATCTCATTATAGATGGTTGTAAGCCACTATGTGGTTGCTGGGAATTGAACTCAGGACCTTTGGTTGAACAGAGAGTGCTCTTAACCTCTGAGCCATCTCTCCAGCCCACGTCATGTGTCTTTATACTACATGTCCGTGGTCTTTTATCCTATCTGGAGTTCAACATTTTGCTAGACTAGCTGCCTAACAAGTTCCAGGAATCTGCAGCCACCCACCCTCATTAAAGATGCTGAGAAAAAAGCCTTTTCAAGGTTATGGTAGAATGGATCTGTAGAAATGGCTTGACAGTTAAGATTGCTTGCTGCTCTTCCAGAAGCCCTAAGTTGGGTCCTAAGTACACACATCAGGTACAAACTGCCTGCTAATCTAGCTCCAGGGAATGCCACACCCTCTTCTGGTGTCTTTAGGATGAACGCGTGCGCACACACACACACACTGTTATCACTCCACTCCTCCTCCCTTAACTGCCTGGTGATCTCCTGAAATCATGACCAGTGAGTGGCCTGAGAGGGAGAGCTAGGTAGGACAGGGCCAGGGGGTGCTGGAGACCTCAGGCGGCAGGTGAAACAGAAACAAGAAACAGACTTCTCAAGAAGCAGGCTTCATTGAGCACCGCACTTAATAGGGGGGAACAAAGGCTATTTAAACCTTTGGGAAGCGGGTAGAGGCCTTTGGACGTCAGGTGCTGGGAATTCCAGGTGCTTGCTGGACATGACCTCATACGAAGAAAGTTTAACCTGTAACCTGCCTATCCAGGCTGTGTGACCTCCTAAAGGGTGGCAGAGTGGAGACTGAAAGGCTATGTGCACTGGGACATGCAGGCCCAGGGTAGGGAGGGAGGAATCCTGCTTTTGCCTGCCTCTCGATGAGATTTGTGGGGTTTGGACACACTTTGACCTCGCTCTTGCTCCAGGCCTGCTCCCCCAGTCGCATGGCTTCCCCAGCCCCAGATACACAAATGTACACACACACACACACACACACACACACACACACTTAACTTTTTAGGATCAAAGTAAAAAAAGGCCCCAAACAAGTTAATATAAATAATCATTGTGATACCAAAGAATGAAAATGGAGGTAGTAACAGGTAAATCTTTGGAAATGGCTCAGCGGGTAGGAATGTTTGCTGTATATGCACGAGAACCTGAGTTTGGTAAAACATAAAAGCTTGGTGTGGAGGCAGCTGGGAGCAGGGGTGGAGACAGGTTGATCCAGGAGCTTGCTGACCAGCCAGTATAAACAAAATAGTAAGCTCTGGGTTTAATAATAGACCTTGTCTCAAAATAAATAAATAAATAAATAAATAAATAAATAAATAAATAAATTAGAAAAAAAAAAAAAAAAAGGAGCACCACAGAGGAAGGCACCTGGAGTCCACCTTTGGCCTTTACATACACATGCACTGGTATAGGCATACACCATAAGAGAGCTTATCTTTTATTTCCTGAAATACAGTTTTGAAAAAAAATTTCAACTATAAATGTCATGTTTATTTTCTTTGATGAGGATATGAGATGAGAGCCATTCCCAAGCCTTTCTAGTTCTTTCTGAACTCTTGCTGGCTGGTTCAACTCAGCTGTTCTGGGCCTAAACTCCTCTCCAAGCTGACTGATTCAAACTGGCTTCTCTCAACTTCTGACTGAATTGTTCTGCCTGGCCTCAAACCAATTCTGGAAATGTGATTTGATCTTCTGGCTTCTCATTCTCTGGCTAATTCTTCACCTGTGTCTAGCTTGTTCTCTCTGCATCCTGTCTCTGTAAAACTGTCCTGGAAAGAAACTCTCAGTAAAAATCTTTCTCTCAGTGAGGCGCAGTGGTGCACGCCTGTAATCCCAGCACTCGGGAGGCAGAGGCAGGTGGATCACTGAGTTCGCGGTCTGTCTGGTCTACAAAGTGAGCCCAGGACAGCCAAGCTACATAGAGAAACTCTGTCTCAAAAAAAACCAAAGTCTTCTTCCTCTCTCTGTCCCTCTTCCCTCTCTCTGCCCCTCCCTCCCCCTCCCTTCCTCTCCCCCTCCCCCATCTCTCTCTGCACTGCTCTTAAGTAGTCTCTCTTTCCTGTCTTGCTCTCAGGAGAGTTGGCATATCCTATCTCTGACTCATTCTGTCAAATCTTTCTCTGATTCATCACTTTGTCTGCCCCTCAATTAGACATCACTTTCAAACATGGCTACTTCCTTCTATAAACTGACCTTACCAGCAGGGTGCAGTGGCGCACGCCTGTAATCTTAGCACTGTGGGAGGCAGAGACAGGCAGATCTCTGTGAGTTCGAGGCCAGCCTGGTCTACAAAGTGAGTCTAGGACAGTCAAGGCTACACAGAGAAATTCTGCCTCAGAAAACCAAAACAACCCAACCTTACCTTCACTGTTTGGGATAAAAAGTCTGTACATTCCAGCTGAATCAAGTAGTCCTAGATGGTCTTTGGATGTGATTCTTTGCCATAGCAGCCATATTGCTGGATTAAAATTCCTCTACTTCAACTTTGTACTTAAGAATCCCAAGCATCGTGGCACAAGCCTCTGATCCCATCACTCCAACAGGCTAAGTCAGAAGGACCTGCAGTCTGAAGCCTGCCTGAGCTACATAGTGAGATCCTGCCTAAAATATCAAAAGCTGGGGCTATATCTCAGTGATAAGAGTGTTCCCCTAGCACACATACGGCCATATGTTTGATCCCTGGAGCCATCAAAATATTTTTAAAAAAAAAATACAAATTATGGAGAGGGGGCCTAAGAAATGGTTCAGTGGTAAAGAGCACTGGTTGCTTTCTCAGAGGACCAGGATTTGATTCCCAGCACTGACATGGTGGTTTACAACTCCCATGGGCATCAGGAACATAAGTGGTACACAGGTATACATTAAAGCAAAACATATCATAAAAATATATAATGATCGAAATTAACATCAGGGCCTGCAGTGACATATCAGCTGGTAAATGGCCTGTGTCCTAAGCATGAAGAGCTGAATTTGGATCTAAAGACCGCCTAGCCCGTCTTTAACCCATCACTGATGAGGGCTACAGATGCTCAGAGTCTCAGGGGAGCCAGCCTAGCTGAATAATGAGTTCCAAGTTTGCTAAGAAACCTCTCAAAAAATAAGATAGTACTTGAGAAAGACATGTAATATCAACCAGTGGGCTCCACACACATAGGCGAGCGTGCACACACACACACATACACACACGCGCGCGCACGCACGCTATTTGGCTTGTTAATAGTTACTCATTTAAATAGAAGTATTTTTATACTTTGAATGCCCAGCACTTCAAATGTTAAAATGACAAGGGATCTCAGATATAAGTGGTCTTGCCTTTTGTCCTGTTGGTCAGTAGGCATATACCACATAAGCTCAAAATGGGGGGCAGAGGGACAGCATATGCGGGTTGTTAGGAAAACGTGGGATGAAAGAAGCCATATCACTGGGCGGTGGTGGCGCATGCCTTTAATCCCAGCACTCGGGAGGCAGAGGCAGGCGGATCACTGTGAGTTCGGGGCCAGCCTGGTCTACAAAGTGAGTCCAGGACAGCCAAGGCTACACAGAGAAACCCTGGACTAGGTGAGCACTGTGCAGACTGAGCTGTACCTCTACACCCTCCATACTGAACATGCTGTGGACTCCTCTATAGGATTATACCATAAAGCATGCATTTGTTTCCCAAGGGCTGGCTGAGCTATATTGCATGAACACATCTGTTATAGAAGGGGGATATTAGACTTTTAAAAAAAATATTTATTTATTTACTATGTATACAGTATTCTGCTTGCATGTATGCCTATGCCTACACACCAGAAGAGGGCACCAGATCTCATTATAATTGGTTATGACCCACCGTGTGGTTGCTGGGAATTGAACTCAGGATCTTTGGAAGCACAGACAGTGCTCTTTTTTTTTTTTTTTTTTTAATATTTATTTATTATTATATATACAGTGTTCTATCTGCATGTACACCTGTAGGCCAGAAGGGGGCATCATATCACATTATCGATGGTTGTGAGCCTCCATGTGGTTGCTGGGAATTGAACTCAGGACCTCTGGATGAACAGTCAGTGCTCTTAACCACTGAGCCATCTTTCCAGTCCCTGATATTAGACTCTTGAAGGCTTCTCTACCCCAGCTAGTTCTCAAATAATTGACACAGAAAGACTATAATTTATTTTGTTAGCTTAAATCACTAGAACTAGGCAGACATCAACCCTCTCAGCTATGTTGCTGTATCCCAGCTACACACTCCATGTTACCTGCCTTAATCCTTCCTGTCTGGGCCGCTCCTGTTCCATCAGTCAGTCCTGACGGTGTGTGCTCATGGTCCATACCGCCCTGCGGTGACTTCCTTCTCTCTGGCTTGCCCTCCTCCTGCCTCATCTTCTGCTTCTTCTTTCCTTCCTCCCAACTCAAAGTCCCTCTCAGACCCCAGGCCCGGGAGCCTAAGCCCCGCCCACCTCTCTTCCACCCAGTCACAGGCTTCAGCATTTTTATTAACCAATCAACTTTAAATTAGGAGGAACAAGGCTTACACAACAAAAATAGCCTGAGAGTGTGCAGGTCTGGAAGGTCTGGAAGGCAACCAGATCTTGGGGGTCGGTAATTAGCATTAGAATGCATAGCACCAAACCAACTCCCAATGCATATCTTCTGTTCCAGATATTTGAATTTACACCTTCTCATGGTTCACAAGCAGTTCTAAATTCTTTCTGCACACCCCTAGCTCAGTGCTCAACTGTCAGGTTCCTTTGATAATCTCAGGTGGGGTTTCAGTTTCACAGAGGACAAATATGCCACATTGAGAAGTCCTCTCCCCAGTAGTGATCGGAATCTGTGAGCAATGAAGCTTAAAGGAACCTACAAGAATATGTTTCCATTCATAGTGCTGGAAGGTTTGTTGCATGCTCCTGGAGAAGGAAAGTAATCAATAGGCTTACTCAGCTGAAGGCACACCTACTGGTGCAACAGTGAGTGTTATTTATGGGAGCAACCCATCACTTTCTCGTTGGATTTAAGGACCACTCCACAAGACACAACTCATGTATGGTACTGGTAACTATGCCGGCCATGGCTGTGTAGGTCACAGACTCTAGAGGAGAAAATGCTGCTATTACTTTGCTAAATGGCCACGGTACTAAGCTACCCCCTAAGTTCTTACCTGTATACTCATACGTTTGCTCGTAATGCATGGGAGACTGCTTTGCAGTAGAAGGAGATTAATATAAAGACGTACAGCTAGTCAATATGCAAGAATAAAAGATTGTGCTCACCCCTAAATGGGATAAACACACACACACACACACACACACACACACACACACACACACACACACACAATTCCTTACCCAAGGCTCAGGGAGTTTTCTCATAAGAAGGAAGTTCATGGAAGGTGGCAGAGGGTGGATTTGATCCAAACACATTGTATGTATGTATGTATGTATGTATGTATGTACTTCTCTTTTAAATTTTTATTTATTTATTTATTTTTTAATTTGTTTTTGTTTTTCTGTAATTCTCAAACAAAAAGAACAAGCTTGGATTTTAAGTGCTCTCAGATTTGAGGTTTATGATGAAAGAAAGGGTAAATCTTAAGAGCATGTGACTCCACTTACAGGCAAGGAGATCTGGAATTAGGGACTGTTGTGTGCTGAGGTGGTCTAACTTTTCATTGATTGTGTGAACTCTTTTGTTTTGTTTTGTTTGTTTGTTGTTTTGTTTTGTCTTGAGAAAGGGTCTGTCCTGTAGCTCTGGTTGTCCTGGAACTCAGTATGTAGACCAGGCTGGCCTTGAATTCACAGAGATGCTCTGGGTTCTGCCTCCTGAGTGCTGGGATTAAACGTATGCACCACCATGCTGGTAGAGCACATAGATTCTTAAAAATCAATTAGAAGGCATCCATTCATTTGCAAGGAATCCTTATTGGTCTTGATTGCTACCCTACACTTTGGGCTCCTTCATCATACACACCTTGGGGTGTTATGTTCCATGTTGAGCACAGGAAGCTACCAAGGTGGGTTAACACCTAGTCTGTGACCGGCTGGAACCCACAGCAGAACTAGGGCGAAAATGGGCAACAGCATCATCGAAGATACATCAACCCGCTGGGCTTTCCATAGGGCTCATCTGTCGGCTGTGCACACTGACAGGGGTCAGCTTTTCAATGTCTAGTTTAGGAATAACAACAGTTGACACTACCAAGCAGGAAGTGTCATAAGGGAAAGAGAAATTCCCTGAAATATCAACTTAAGGTACACAGGTGTCCTAGCTGTCCTATCCCGTAGTCTCTGTTGAGTAATTTAGATTCTGATCACTTTGATCCAAATTCTACCTTCCAACTAGTTGCCAAGAAATAATGTGACAAAGTGGAAGACGGTGAAAGTGCTATGTTGCACACTAAATTGTGTCCTTTTTCCCCCTCCCAACTTCACGTTTTTATGCACAAAAATGTTGATGCTATAAATACTGGATGCCACTTTTACCTGACAATTTTCTTCCATACCAGATGGGCGCAGGAGGTCACATCGAGAGCCGCCCCTCTTGTGAAAGGAGCGAGCTAGCCACTGGTGGAGCTGCTGGCCACGGCGTCGGAGCCTTTCGCAAGCCCGGGGTACAGCTGTCAGTCTCGCGCGCGCACGCGCACTCGCTTCCGCCTGCTTCGGCGCTTCGGGGCTTGGGTGGCGCCGCTACGCCAGTGGGCGGAGCTGCGGTGTGCTCTTCTGCCCACGTGACCGGTGCCAACATGGCGGCGCCCATCGGCGTCCACCTGTTCGTCCGTGGAGGTAAGCGAGCGGAATACGACCGCTCCAGGGCTGCGCACTCAGAGGCACATCAGCACGTGGACATGGTGCGCACGTGCGTACGTTCAGTCAGACCCACGCACACGATACACATTTGCACGCTGCAGAAACACAAACACATGTTTGTCCACTCCTTACTTGGACCTTGTCGCTGAGTGGTTATTTCTCGAGATTTACTGGTCATTACCTGAAGTTTTCCTCCCCCACTTTACTTGTGTTGTGTCCTTAGTGTTAGACATATATACCAGCGACGACTGTGAAATGCGCCTGGATACTCGGTTTAGAGCTAATGTATTAGCATGTCTTTTTTGAGAATCTTGTAAAATGCAATAACTCTCGTAATGACAAGAGAACGTACGACGTCTGGGACATTCGAAACAGATGCGTTTGCGGGAATCTTTGTTGAATTAGTGCTAGGTTCAGATTCTCGGCTGGAAGGAACTCAGAAATAGGGTTAAGGACGAGGGAAAAGGAGCACCAACGACTTGAGTTGCCAGGAACACAGGAACGGTTTTTGGAAGTATTTTTATAGTAGTACCCAGCACTTATTAAATGCCTCTCGAGCCATCTCACCAGCCAAGCTTAACTTATTACAATCTCCTTTTGTGAAGTCAGACACCACCATATTTGTGTGTATCTAAGGATGTGTGAAAAAGGTTGGCATTGACATGGAATGGTGTTTGGAAAAAGCAAGTTGTAGGACAGTTAATTTTCAAAAATTACACGTGTTTGTCTACTTACTGTGTAAGTGTGTGCTCAGTCAGATGACAAGGTGTGCATACAAAGGTCATAGAACTTGTGGGAGCTCTTCCATTATCTAGGTTTCGGAGAGCAAACTCAAATTATCAGCGTTGGTGGCTTCAGCCACCTCACCAGCACACTTTAGCTTAATACAGCCCCCTTCTGTGAAAACAGATACTCATATATGTGTGTGTTTGTGTACATGTTTATAATGCATCCAGAAAATGGCATACGCTGTTCACAGTTCTGTGAAGTAGAACACTCAGTTTTTATGAAATGCCCATATTCTCCAAGGCATCCAAAATATACTGTTACATATTTTAGATATTTTGGCAGAGATGAGTCCATCCTTATATGTTTGCAGAGCGTCACTTGAATGGTCTTTCACATTGAAAACAACTTCACATGAAGATTAGATTTTATTATCTAGTGTTTGAAATGTTCTTAATTTCGAGAAATTTCAGGCACACAAAAGAGAGAACAGAGCCCTGAACTCTGTGTGTGCATCATCTAGTCATAAACTGTATCTTCAGGGACACTCATTTCTCCTCCGCCGCAGCCACATGCCCTTCCCCAAATGGTATGATTTTAAAGCATGTCCTAGGCGTATTGCTACATTGCTGATTCTTCAGACTCTGCGTCTCTGAAAGATGCACCTAGAGTCTGGGAGTGTCACTCAGTGGTTAAGCTCTTGGTTAGTACCCATGAGGCCCTGGTCTGGTTTGGAGTTCCATCCCCAGCACTACAAGAGGAAAAATAAGGGGAAAAAAAAAAAAAAGACCAAGAGTCAAGCTGGGTGTGGTGGTTTGTGCATTAACAGCACTTAGGGAGGCAGAGGCAGGCAGATCTCTGTGAGTTTGAGTCTAGCCTTGTGTACAAAGTAAATTCAGGACAGCCAAGGCTGCACAGAGAAACCATGTCTTCGAAAAAACAAAAACAAACAAACAAACAAATCCACAGTTTTAAACATAACGGAATTTTTGTTTTGTTGTTGTTGTTGTTTTCTGAAACAGGGTTTCTCTGTGTAGCCTTGCCTGGGGAGGGTTTTTGTTTTTTTTTTTAAGAGAGTCTCTTGTAGCTCAGGATGTCCTTGAACTCCTGGTCCTTCTGCCTCTACCTACCCTGTGTTGAGATTAGAGGTGTTAACTACCCCAGTGGGCAGTGGCATTTCTCCCTCTGTTTCTCTGTTCAGATTTCCCAGCCATTCACTATCAGCCTTAAGTCCTTGAGCACACTTTGTAACAACTGTTATTGTTATGCCCAAATTTTGAGAGACTCCCGGAACAGACCACCCAAGAGCCGAGTTCAAATGCAATAGCAAGGAAGTCTTTATTGCAGGTTCGAACCCAGGCCACCCCTCCCATGCACTGGCACAGCAGATGCAGGGAAGCAGCCTTGAGTCTCAATTGAGAGGGTTTTTTTTTTAAAAAAATAAGTTTTAGACAAAGACATGGGTTTTACAGTATAGGAGTGGATGGCATTTGGACAGAAAAGCTGCAAGCAGGCAGTTACAAGCCTTGGCATTCCATGGTTGGGTAGTAGGTGTGGGGGCAAGTTGGCCTATAGAAAAGATTGGTTGAAGCAGACATGGGGGCATTAGGAACTTTGGCCTGGCTTCTCCTAATTGGTTGTTGCTATGTGCCAGACCACCTGCTGGTCAGCTTGACCAGCAGAGAGTATATTTGGACTTTCTCAAGGTGAGCTGATTGTGTTGCTAGGGAATATTTTTCTGTTTAGACTAGTTTGTGATTTTCCTGGAATCTGGGTTCAGCGCTTGGCTAGGTTTAACACGAAATGGAGTTTCTTTTTCAAAATGGAGTTTGGTCCTTTCATTATATTTTGTCTTGTGAGGCACTGTCTTGTGTAAGATGGGCTTCAATTCCTGGCCCTTCTGCCTTCTCCCAAAGAGTGGAGATTACAAACATGTGCTACCACACCCAGTAAACATAACAACTCTTAAAAGAAGATGTGTTTTTATTTATTTATGTGCGCGTGTGTATTCCTGCATGAATTTATGTGCACCACATGAGTGCAGGTACCTGAGGAGGACAGAGGTAATCAGGTTCCTTAGAACTGGAGGTACAGCAGTTGTAAACCACAAGATATGAGTTATGGGAATCCAACTGGCCAGACCCTCTGTGAGAGCAGTAAGTGCTTTTAACCGCCTAGCCATCTCTCCAGCTCCATAACAGTTATTTTAAACACTTTAAATCTGGGTTACCCTACAGCCTGTTTTATTAGCTGCCGCTTATTATTATTATTGGTTACATTTTCCTGCCTCACACCTCATGTCATATTTAATTGTATATGTCACACAATGGATGATATCTTTTGGAGATTATGTTCAATTTTTATTCTTTATAATATGTTGAGTGTTAAGCGGGTAGTTTAGGTCTGCCAAGCTTGGTATTATCTTTGTTAGAACAGATCTTTTTGGAGTTGCCCATATTCCTAGGGGAAATACTCCAATGTAGAATTCAGTAAAGGCCAGATAGTAAGTATCTTAGGCTTTTGTGAGCAATACTATCTGTTACAAGTACTCAACTCTGCCAAGTGCAAGTGAGTATGTCTTTGTTCCAATAAAACTTTATTCACAAAGACAGGTAGCCAGCTAGACGGAATTTGTCCTTTCTTGCTCTGTTAATGGGAGTAATTCTTAACTCCTAAGTCATAGACTTCCTGGGATCTCAGTAGAATGTTGTTGAGTTGAGGAATCTCCTTCTACCAGCAATGCAAACTCTGGACTCCATTCAGCTCTCAGCCTGCAGCAACTTAGTCTGATAAACTTTGTGGGGTGCCTTGCCTCTTTTCCAGCTACATCTGAATCAAACGTCCGTTCTCTGCCTTAGCCAAGTGGTGCATGGCCTCAGTTCCCAATGCTACATCTGGGGAGGTTTTACAGAGCAGAAATCTAGGAGGTTAATTTGTTTTCTCTTAAGGCTCACAACTGGTTGGTCCACATGTTTGCCAGGTTGCTTAATGCAGAAGGAATTCTTACAGCAGTTACACTGTATGACAGAAGGGGGGTGTTCTGATTTTAGACAGGATCTCATGTATTCTAGATGAATGGAGAACTTACTGCGGTTGATTTGGCTTATGTTTCCATGTTGCTGTTCATCATCAAAGGAAGTCAGGGCAAGCAGGCCATGGTGGCGCATGCCTGTAATCCCAGCACTTGGGGAAGCAGAGGCAAGCAGATGGCTGTGAGTTCAAGGACAGCCAAGGCTACACAAAGAAACCCTGTCTCCAAAAAAGAAAAAAGAAAAAGAAAGAAAGAAGTCAGAGCAGAAACTCATGCAGGGCAGGAACCTGGAGACAGGAGCTGATACAGAGGCCATGGAAGGATGTTGTTTACTGGCTTGCTGCACATGGCTTGCTGGGCCTGCTCTGCTTTCTTATAGAATCCAGAACTACCTGTGAGGGACCACACACACACACACACACACACACACACACACACACACAATGGGCTGGCCCTCCCCATCAGTCACTAATTAAGAAAATGCCCTACAGGCTTTCCTACAGCACAAACTCCCCACCGCACCCCCCCAACCCCCCCCCCAACTTTGGCTTTTTGAGTCAGGGTTTCTCTGTGTAACCCTGGCTGTCTTGGAACTCACTCTGTAGACCAGGCTGGATTTGAACTCAGATATCCAGCTGCCTCTGTCTCCCAAGTGCTGGGATTAAAGGAGTGTACCACCATGCCCGACTTGTACAGCACTACCCTCTGGAGGCATTTTCCCAATTGAGGCTCCTCGTTCACATGGTGGTAGCTTGTGTTAAATTGGCATAAAGCTAGCCAGCACAGTTACTTTTATCACAAATCATATTGCTTTGTATCACAGCTGACATCCCACCTTTACCGTGTTTCCAGAACTGAGCTAGAAGATGAAATTGGTTCACAGAGAAGAATCCATGGGGAAAGCAGGGCAGCAGTATTGACACTAGGCAGATTTTTCTTTCTTTCTTTCTTTCTTTCTTTTTTTTTTTTTTTTTTTTTTTTTTTTTTGTAGCTCATACCCTTAATCCCAAAATTTGGGAGGTAGAGGCAGAGGCAGGCAGATCTATGAGTTTGAGGCCAGCCTGGTCTACAGAGTGAGTTCCAGGACAGCCAATGCTACCCTGTCTCTAAAAATCTAAACAAATAAATAAAGTTTGTTGGACCTACCATGAAGATATATCTAGACCAAGCAGTGGAGAAACAGAGGCAGGTGGATCTCTGTGAGTTCCGGGCCAGCCTGGTCTAGAAACCAAGTTCCAGGACAGCTAGGGCTGTTACTCTTGTGGGGTGTTCACTAGAGAAGACTGCTGAGACATGGGTTTAAGCCAATAGCACGTCTTTATTTTATTAGCCAGCCAGCAACTATGCTGGGTGTTCAGGATTCCATTGTAGTCCCAAGCTTTTCTTGGGGTGAGCATTTAAGCACAAAAAAAAAAAAAAACAAACCATATTCTGAGTTGACATACTTCAGTTAAAAAGAACAGGTAGCCAGAAGTGAAACTATAGAAGCTAAAAAGCAAGGTTAGCACATTTTGAGACTTTCCCAGAGCTATATGAACTCGGATGGATTAGGCCTTTACTTTAGTTTTGGCAGGTGGTGCTGTCTATGGGCTGGGTTTTACAGCCTGAATGGTACTTCCATCCTGCAGTCAGCGGAGAAACCCTGTCTTAAAAACCAACCAAACAACAACAAAAAACCCCAATAACCACAAAACCAAACACACAATAAATAAAAAAGATGCAGGCCAGAAACCAAACTATTTTTTTTTTCTTTCTCTTCCGCTGCTACCACCCGATTTTAGTGAATGTCATGTCTCCCTTGGACTCAGGCTTACTTAGTCTCTGTCTGTGTCCTTGCCCTCTATGTCTCATTGTGAGCATAGCAGGCTGACTGATCTTATAAAAATGCAAATCAGATCATGCCATTCTTTTGCTTAAAGCCCTCAGAGTAAAAGCCGGATCCTTAGAAGGCCCTGGCCGGCCTCGCACACAGTGCCCTGCACTTCTTACTGCCTTGTCAGGCTGACTGGTGCCCGTCTCCCCCAGCAGAATGTGAGCGCTACAAGGATTTGCGCTTCTTTTGTCCTCTGACGCATGTCAAGCACTCGGAGTAATGTGTGACATGCAAGATTCAGTGAAGAATTTTTTTTTGAATGAGTGAATGGAAAGTGACTGGTTAATGGTGCTACAATAAAGTTATTAATAATGAATCAAATAATGTGTTGAGATACACGAGGCAAGAGCCATTAGAAATAAAAGGAAAAATAGATTAAAAACAAAAAAAACAACACAGTTATACTGGAGACTTAAGAAGTTGACAAGTAGATACAATAAGGTTATTGAAATTCATAATGTATAATTGGTAAGCTTGATTTAGTAACTAAATTTGGTGCTTTGGATTTAAGATCACCTTTATTTTTATTTTCATAAATACGTACAAAACATCAACCAAGGGGAGAAAAAATCCCAGATACATATGAAATAGGATAAGACGTGATAACTCATGTCAATAGAGGTCTTAATAGCTCTAAAAACAACAACAATAAAAATATAACTATATTTCTGGCCACAAAGCACAAGTTAATGAGGAGAGGGAAAAGGTTTGGCCCAAATGTTGTGGGAACACAAAAGGAACCTAGGTAGTGGGGATGCTAGTAACGGTGTCCTGAACTTGAAATATATGGTTGTTGTCCTTAGAGTTCTCAGTCCATGAGGGATTCAGACATGTCAGTCAGTTACGGCCACAGAAAACAGAGCAAGTGGCACAGTGGACCATTGGGTTGAGACTCAAGAGCTGGTGTCACGGGTGGCGGCGGCGAGCCTGGGTCTGAGCTGCCAGCACAAAGAAAGCTTTGTCAGGGCAGGAGGAGAGATGGAACTCCTTGTCTAAAAACCCGGGAGAGTGGCTGGATTAACGTGGCAGGCAGGCTGAGGAAGAGCTGAGGAGTACTCGGAGGGGAGGTTGAGGTGGGGGTTGAGGACCACCTGAGTGGGACGTGATTGTGAGCTGGGCCGAGCTGAGGCGTACCTCTGGGAAGTGGGGAAGACAGACAGATGGACTCCTGTCCTCTGAAGGTTGCAGGAAATAATAAATGGAATAGATAACACAGAAAACCGAGGCAACCCCTTGTCTTTACTGACTTGCATTTATTTCTTTTCATTGTTTTAGAGATTACAGATGAAATGAAGTGAAGAATTGGGAAATAGTGTAAGAAACTGGCAACTGCTGGGCGTGCTGGCGCACACCTTTAATCCCAGTACTCAGGAGGCAGAGGCAGGCGGATCGCTGAGAGTTCGAGGCCAGCCTGGTCTACAAAGAGCATCCAGGCCAGCCAGGGCTACACAGAGAAACCCTATCTCGAGAAACAAGAAACAAAAACTAAATAAACCAAAAAAAATCTGTTATGTTTAAATACCTGTCTTTTTTTTTTTTTTTTTTTTGGTAGACCAGGGTGGTCTCAAAACTCACAGTGATCTTCCTGCCTCTGCCTCCCCAAGTGCTGGGGTTACAGGTGTGCGCCACTGTGTCTGCCTCCTGTGTCTTTTAGTGTTAGATTGAACAACCTGGAAGCCGGAGAAGCTGATAGTTTGAAGAAGAAAAGAGAATGTCCAAGCTGGTCATAGTAATGCACTCCTGGAAGGCAGAGGCAGGTGGATTTCTATGAGTTGGAATCTGGACTGGTCTACTTAGTAAATTCTGGGACAGCCAGGGCTCTATAGAGAGACCCTGTCTTGGTGGGATGGGGATGTCCAAAGATGAGAATTCCCAGCAACATCCAAGAGTGTGGGCATGGAGAGAGAAAAGGATGACAGGGGTGGCTTCAAGGAGGTGGCTATGGACTCTTCCGAGCGGTTGTAAGTTTGACTGACAGAACACGTCTCGTAGCCTCATGTCCGTCCAACAGCACACCATGATGCTCTTGTGCTCCTGGGACAGGCAGGGCAAGGCAGCGGAGGTGGAGTCGTTACTTCACAGAAGTGAGAGTTGAACTAGGTGCTGAGGGATGAAGAAAGCGGTCAGCATCAGGGAAGGAGAGCATTCCGAGGCGTCAAGGCAGGGTGATGGGAAACACCTCCTGCACACAGAGACAGAATAGATTTAGAACAGAGGATTTGTGTCGAGGATTCATGGATGAAGACGGGTCAGGATTTGGTCCTGGGAAACTGATGGCCAACTCTGGTAATCCTATAGGCAGTGGGCACCACTGTGATTGTGGGCTGGGAAACCAGAGGGTGTCTCCATTTTAATCTGCAGTTCAAGGACTCTGAGTGCATTGGTGAAGGCCTTTGCAGTCTGTAGGACAAGAGTGCACGGTGGCTACCTGAAGAGACCGAGGGAACAAAAAGAGATGCCAGAGCAGCAGAGAAGGAATTGACAGCTATGGAGAGCCAAGTCCAGAGGAGGTTTCTCAGGAGGAAGATTGGGGGCAACTAAACAGGGAGAAGTGAGTGGATATGGCCACTAAGAGGTAGACAGAGGTGAGGTGCAAATTTTTAGAAAGAAAAGAAACTCATGACTGCTAGTCATTGTAGATAGCTGTGGACTCTTTTTTTGGTGGTGGTGGTGGTAGTGGTGGTGGTGGTGTTAAGTTGGCAGGGAGACTTCCTTTTGTTAAAAACAGAATTTTCTTGAGATGTAATTGACAACCACTGCCATTCACCTATTTAAGGGATATGATGCAATGGTTTTTAATATATTCACCAAGTTGTATGACCCTCAACACAATCTATATTTTCGTCAGCAATAGCAGTCAGTTCTCGGCTTGCCTGTCCCCTCTAGCACTCAGCTGTGTACCACTATCCTCTGTTTCTCCTTGATAGGCTCTCAGGTGGCCCTAACTGGCCCCAGACTCAACATGTAGCTAAAGATGACCTCGAACTTCTAATCTTCTGACCTTCCTGTGCCTGCCTCCCAAAGTTGAGGATTGCAAGTGTGAGTCACCATGCCTAGTTAGTGAAATGCTAGGGATCAAATCCAGGCCTCCGTGTGCCAGAAAAGCACTTACCAATTGAACCATTTCCTGTTCTTGGAATTATGTAGTATAGTCCTGTCTGATTGGCCTCTTACACTTAGCATGATGTCTTCAGGTGTTTGCCAGAGCCTAACCTTTTATATTACTGAATTATATGTATTTCTAAATGTAGAATGTGTTTAATTAGATTATATAGGAAGATTATGTTTTATTCATCCCTTTGCTTGCTGATGGACGTTTGTGTTATTTCTGCTCTCTAGCAAAGATGAATAGCAATGCTTAGGGCATTTATGTATATCTTTTTGTGGGCACGTCTTTTGTTTGTTTTTGAGGCAGGCTCTCACTACTGAGCCTAGACTGGTCATGAACTTGTGATTCTCTTGCCTCGGTGTCCAGGGTGCTGTACCACCAGCACTGGCTCTGTGTGTGTGTGTGTGTGTGTATGTGTGTGTGTGTGTTTTCACCTGAGTGTGTGCATCTGTATGTGTGGCCACATATACTTGTGTGCACTTGCTTGTGGAAGCCAGAGGTTGATGTCCACTGCCTTCCTCGATTGCTCTTCACTTTAATTTTTGAGACAGGGTCTCTCACTAAACTTGGAGTGTGACAGTTTGCCTAAGATGAGTAGCTTGTATGCTGCAGGGATTTGCATCCCCAGGGCTAGGATGACAAATGCACCACCGTGCCTAAATTTTGATGTAGGTGCCAGGATCTGAATTCAGGTTTTCACAGTGGTACAACAGACACTTTTACTAACAGGACTGTCTTCCCAGCCCTTGCTTTCGTGAGTTCAGTTCTGTGTGATTGGGCGTTTGCTTGACTGTGTATCTGTGTACTGCATGTATTCAGTGCCGGTTGAGACAACTGAGGGCAACACATTGTCCGGGGCTAGATTTCCAGACACGTGGGTGCTTGGAATGGAACCTGGGTCCTCTGCAAGAGCAACCAGTGCTCTTAACCACTGAGCCATCCCTCCAGCTCTTGCTTTGTTTCTGAAACAGAGAACGGCCGTATGTAGAAGCAGGGAAAGGAAGAAAATTAATTGTAAGGAGGCAGGACCACTGGAGAGCTGGGAACCAGGAGGCCTCCTAGAAAGAGCAGACCTGACTGAGGGGAAGAGAGAACAGAAAGGAGGCCTTAGGAACTGGAGAGGGAGCCTAACCTCCCACTCCTCCACCCCACCCCACCCCCGAGACAGTGAGGAAGAGCAGGGCTTTTCTTTCTAGGATCGAAAGTACTTTCCACTATAGTTTCTGATTATAAAATAATATGAGGTCTAGGGACACATATGTATGTATAGCTCAGTGGTAGAGCATTTAACCTAACACACACACACACACACACACACACACACACACACACACGAGGTAGGAGGCAGACTATAAACAAAAGCTAGACATGTTGGATCTCAAATCAGGCTACTTAGGTGTGAGCCCCAATACTGCAGCTTCCTAGTTATGCTAGTTATTTATTGGAATGTTTTATGTACATATTTATATATTGGGATGCTATGTATATATATATATATATATATATATATATATAAATAAATAAATAAAAACTCACCTCTGTGAGTTTATTTTTTAAATGGTGGTGAATGGTCACCTGCCTTCTTGGAATACTGAGAGTGTTTGAGAAAGCATGGCTGGGCCAGCTAGGGATGCTCAGTTAGTAGAGTGCTCACATACCATACATACACAAAGCTGATCCCCAGCACAGAGACTAGTGAGCTGGCCTACACGTGTGAGCTCAGTACAGGGGAGCCAGAGGCAAGAGGATCAGACAGTCAAGGTTCTTCTCAGCTACATAGCAAGTGTGAGACCAGCCTGGGCTACATAGCAAGTGTGAGGCTAGCCTGGGCTACATAGCAAGTGTGAGGCCAGCCTGGGCTACATGAAACCCTGTTTCAAAAACAAAAACAACAAATAAATCCTCATCATTTAGATAGAGTAGACATTTCTTCCTTTTACTTTTTGAACATTTCCTTGTGCGTGTGCATGTATGGCTGTGTGTTTATAAGGGCATGTACACCATAGAGCACATGGAGAGGTCAGAGGGCAAATTGCAGGAGTCAGTATTTTCCTTCTACCATGTGGGTCCTGGGGTTTGAATTCAGGTCAGCACACCTGGTGAGGCACCTTTACCCACGGAGCCATCTTGATGCGTAAGAGTAAGAATTTCTGAAGTGATTACTTCCACATTATGTTGTGTGATTTATTTTTTTCTTCCCTCCTGAGGGGACATGTGAAACTTCTATTCATCTATGGTAGGGCACTAGGGATAGAACAAAGGAGCAATTCCAGTCAAGCCCAGCTTTGTGAGCCAGTGAGCTTATTGGGGTACCTACAGGAGCCCAAGTGGCTCAAAAACACCTAATGAATGGCCTAACCCATCATGGAAGACAGTGGTCTCTGGAGCATCCTGCCTGAGAGGTGGGCATCTCCAGGGGAGGGTCTCCTTTCCCCAGCAATTGCTCACTGCTTATGTAACCTTTGGAGGGGCCTGGGAACCCTGTAATTCGAGAGCTTCCTGAGTCTTAGGTCTCCCTCCTACACACCAGTGGTCATTTCTAAACTTGCTTCTTGTCCTTATGGAAGCTGTGGATAGGGGCTATGGTCTTTAAAGATTTCTCCTACAGAGCTTGGAATGGTGGCACTCCTCTTTAATTCCAGCACTTGGGAGACAGAGGCAGGTGGATCTCTGTGAGTTTGAGGTTGAGGCCAGCCTGGTCGACATAATGAGTTCCAGAAATATGTAGAACAGCGGGTCTAAACCTGTGGGGTTGTGACCCCTTTGGGAGTGCGTGCATGTGTCACATATCAGATATTTATGTTATAACTCATACATAACAGTATGGGGTCACTACAACATGAGGAATTGTATTAAAGGGTCGCAGCATTAGGAAGGTTGAGAACCACTGATGTAGAGAAACAATCTCCCCCTCTCAAAAAAAGAAAGAGAGAAAGGAAGGAAGGAAGGAAGGAAGGTTTTTTTCCTACATACACAAGAGAAAGCTGATCAATCATTGAAGTGTTACCTTAGGATAATTAACTTTACCTCTTACATGTAGAGTCTGTATAACAAGCTCAGTTTTCCCCCAGTTCAGCCTGTGATACGTCTGCCTTTGGGGCCTCACACATCCTGTCTGCAGTAAGATTGTGCTTTTCCTGAGAACAGGTAGAAGTGGGGTGAGCAGTGAGGGGACACCCGACCAGAGTCCTTTCGAACTGGCTGATGCTGTGCGGTGCTAACCTCTCCAAGAACTGACATCTCACACACAACTCCTCCCTGTCATCCTCTCGTTCCCTCTCCCCCATGCTCTGTGCATAGCAGCTGTCCGGGATGACGGAGGGCACTGCAATCCGAAAAGACAGTGCAGACCACAGCAGGAGGACGCTGCATGGGCCAGTGAGCACTGGAGGCCGACAGCAAGGTAGCAGCAGCCCATGGCTTCATCTGTTAACTAAGTTAAAGAAGGAGAGGAAGAAGGGCCTCAGATGTCTCCATCACCAGTTAGTTTTCAGCCAAGCCTTCCAACCAGGGAGGAGGAGACAAGTGTGTTAAAGAAAATTCACAGCTAAGGGGCCTCTTGGAAGAAGGCTTGATGGTTACTGCTTGATGGTAGCTTCTTTTATAAGGGCCAGATTAATTTTCTAATGCTGTTTTCTACTTTAATGTTGTTGCTTTAATCATTAGAGTACCACTCCGTTCCTTGAGGCAATAGGAAGCTATTGAAGATTTAATGAGATTCATATTGCTTCAATGTTGATGACTTCCTGCGTGTATATTAATCACTCCTGACCTTGATCTTAAATTCCTTCCCAGTGCAGAGGCTCATCAAGTTTACCTACTCGATCCCCTGTGTTCACCAAATACCTGGGTCATTTCCAAAAGGCACATGAAAGAGCAAGCAGTCGAGGGTTCTGTGTGTCACCATTTTCAGGACCTGGTTGGATTCGCCTTTCAGTGCTTAGGGTGTCCACACATCCAGAAAATTTAGGAGTAAAATCTGTGAGGGTGAGATTTAGCCTTGTTTGAAAATGCCTTTCTTGTTGTTGTGTGCAGCGGACCTTGAACGTGACCTAATTATTGTCTAGGTCAGGATGTCCAACTGGCAACTCTCGGAGCCTATCCAGGCCACCCCCGCGTGGGCACCCCGGCTGTTGAGCAGCAGGCCTGGGCCTCTGGCAGAGGCTTCACTGGCCCCACCCTTTAGTTCAAGCCTACCCCCTCCTGCCACAGAAGCCTGGGAACCCAGGGCTGGCCACCTGGTCTCCCCAGTGCCCCTCATTCATGCATCTGCCCCAATTGTCTCCTCAACTACCTTAACAGATTTCCTAAGCCACGCTTCAAATTAGGACCCAAGTCAGGAGCTAGAAAATGTGAAGGGAGAGGTGACAAGTCCCAAGAGTATGAGGAGATGAGGGCACGAGGAGCCAGGCAGAAGAGGCCCCATCGGTCAAAGACAAAGAACGACATGTTAGAACCGCAGGGAGAGGAGGCAGTTCTAAGAGACGCCATGAGAGCAGAAGGGAGGAGGTAGAGATGTGAAGGAGCTGATGTGTGCCTGCCCCGCTCCCCCCCCCACCTTGGCCCCCACTCTCCCCCCCCAGCCCCCACTCCCCCTCCCCCGTATGAGGAGCAGAAGAGACACATATGCCTGCGAAAGAGACCGCATGTGTGAGAATGAAAACTGTGAAAGAGGAAGTGGGCCACTCGGCCTCAGAGGCTGACCAAGGGAGGGGGACATGGCTTATGCAGCATGTTTTCCTGACTTGTAAGTATGTTTACAACAAACGTGTTTACAAGGATGAGAGTGTATCTCAGCAGTAAAGTACTTTTCTAGCATACATAAGGCCATGGGGGTCAATTCTTAGCTCAACTAAAACTAAAACTACAAACAAACCACAACGTGGTTCACACTTAACATATCATATTCCATTTTGATTATTTTAGGATGCCCCCAATGATTCACATTTGTTGGTAGTTGGCTGTTTTGTTTTGTGTGATGGGGGAATTGAACCCAGGTTCTCATTTACACTAAGTCATCTTCCCAACTAAAATATGGCATGCCCCAACCAACAAGTTGGAAAGTATTGCCTATGATGACTGTGGGTGCTTGCCACTTAATTTTAAAAATTGGGGGTTTTGTGGACTGAAGAGATGGCTAAACAGTTAAGAGCACTGGCTGCTCTTCCAGAGGACCCATATTCAATTCCCAGGGCTTGCATGGCAGCTCACAAAGTTTGTAACTCCAGTTCCAGGGAATCCCGTGCCTTCTACTGACCTCTGTGGGCAGTGCATGCGTGTGCTACACAGACACATTCAGGATAAGCATCCAAATGCATAATTTTTAAAAAAATATTAAAGGTATTATTTGTTTGCAAATATCTTTTAAACTTCTTATGTTTGTTTTTGAAGTACTGGGGAAGGAACTAATCCTGCTTGTGCTTCAAACCCAGCCTTAGCTCAATTAGTTAAATTTATCTCTAAATGTGTCTATCTCGAAAACAGTCCAAGAGGGCCTGGGGAGCTCCCCTCCCCCCATCATGTGCCCCATGTCCGGCTGTCTTGGCATTCTCTAGCCAAGACTTCCTGTTTCCCCCTCTTCTGAGACTGAGTCCCTTCCTTGTCTTTGGTCAGCATGGTAAAAGGGCAGTAGTCCTGCTTTGTGTCTTTTGAGATCTGGTGACTTCTGGACTTCTGTGGCTTTGTTTGTTAGTTTTTGTTTTATTTTTGGAGACAGGGTTTCTCTGTGTAGCCTTGGCTATCCTGGAACTCACTCTGTAGACCAGGCTGGCCGCGAACTCAAGAGATCCAACTGCCTCTGCCTCCCGAGTGCTGGGATTAGCACAACTGCCAAGCTGACCTCTATAATTTAAACCGTTCCATCCACTTGCCATCTTAGCTTTACTTTCTCTTATGTCTGGAGTTGTGGTGATATGAGTTGCTTCTTGAGAAACCTCACCTCTCACCCTGTGGTCCCTCTCCTGTTTTCTCTGACCTTGTGGGCTCCTGTCAGAGACAGCCCCTGCTTCCATTATTAGAGGACACACATGAAGGCTGAGCTGCCCATCGGCTACATCTGGCCTATGGCCAGTCCATGCATGGTCCTTGGTTGGTGCTTCAGTCTCAGCAAGCCCCTCTGGGTCCTGGTTAGTTGACTCTGTTGGTCTTCTTGTGGAGCTCCTGTTCAGCTTTCTTTCTCTTTTTGTTTTCTGTTTACGTTTTTGTTTTGTTTTGTTTTTCAAGACAGGGCTTCTCTGTGTAGCCTTGGCTGTCCTGGACTCGCTTTGTAGACCAGGCTGGCCTTGAACTCTCAGAAATCCACTGCCTCTGCCTCCCAAGTACTGGGATTAAAGGCCTGTGCCACCATGCCTGGCACAGCTTACTTTCTTACAGCACCCAGGACCACCTGCTCAGGGGTGGCACCACACACAGTGGACTGGGCCTACCCACATCAATCACCAAGCCCCTCAAAAAAAAAAAAAAAAAAATCCACCATAGATTTGCCTGGAGGTCAAACTTATATATAGGCATTTTCTCAACCAAAATCCTCTCTTCTCAGATATGGCTCTACCCTGTATCAAGTTGACATAAAACTAGCCAGCACGGCCTGGCGATAGAGAACCTATAATGCCGGTTTCCTGGGAGGCTGAAGTAGGAGGATCACAAGTTTACAGCCTGCCTGGGCTTGTGAGTTCAGGACTAGGACGAGCAACTTAGTGAGACCCTCCTCTAAAAAAAAAAAAAAGAAAGAAAGAAAGAAAAAAAAAAAAGCTTGGGGGACTCAGCCAGGGCTAAATGCTTGCAGCATGTGCAGTCCCCAGTACCTCAGCAATAACAACGAAAATCACCACAGAGAGAATTATTTAATTTGAGCTGTTTAAATAAATCATTTTAAATGGCAGAAATTAGCCTATACTCAATCAGAAGAGAACCTGAGATTTGCAAAATTGAGGTCTGGTTGCCTTTTGTAAAATTGACAACAAATGGCTTTCCTGTTTTGTCAGTGGGAAAGTAATAATTTAGTGGCTCTGAGAATTGCTTCCAGGGAGTCAAAAAATTATGTTGATATAAATTTATACACACACACACACACACACACACAAAGCCACAAACTATGAAAATGTATTTTGTTCTTGTCTGCAAGACTGAATTGATCTGTTACTTAAAAACAACAGGGCTGGCAAGATGGCTCAGTGGGTAAAAGTGCTTGCCTCACAGCCTGATGACCTGAGTTCGATCCCCACAACCCTTGGAGGAAGCAGAGAACTGACCCCTGGGAGTTATGCTCTGACCTCCACATCCACACCCACACCACAATGCGTGCTTGAGTGCGCGTGCGCACACACACACACATCAAACATACACACATACACATATATACCAAGTAAAAATTAAAACAACAGCAGCAGGGGCTTAGAGACATAGCTCTGTGTGCTGAGTGCTTGCCCAGCATTGCACAAAGCCCTGGGTGCACTCCCCTACACCACATAAACCAGGGGTGGTGCCGCATACCAGTAGTACACGTACTAGGAGATGGAAGCCGCGGATCTGAAGTTCAAGGTCACCTTCAGCTACACTGAAAGTCTCCGTGTAGCCTGGGCTACTCGAGACCCTGTTTCAAGCATCAATAACATAAACTTTTAGTACAGATCTTATCAACTCCCTGTTTCAGTTTTTTGTTTGTTTGCATCTTCATGTGTAGGTAAGAAGGGCACCGATCCTTTTTAGAATTTCTAGAGAGGCCTCATGGAGCGGAGTGAGCCGTGGGACTTCACCTCTGTGGGGTGCTTGGGAGAAAAGCAGTCTGGTTCTGGCGGGGAGATCACTTCTCCATCTTTACTCTCAAATAACTTAATCAAAAGATTTAACGTTTCATTGTAAACAGCCTTAAAAGTCAAAATTGATGTCACCTGCTGAGAAAGCTAAAGAAGCCATGAGTAGTGTTTCGCACAGCAGTTGAAATCGTTTTTTTTTTTTTTCCAGAGTCTCACCATAATGAAAGACTTTTCTTGTACTTCTTAAAAACTAGAACTGAGTGCTAATTCTGAAGACTGTCAGTTCCTGTGGGGTGTTTACACAAAGGTACTTTTAAATGAGGAGTCATTTTTAGACCAATTACAGAAGAGGCTAGACAGGGAAGAGGCAGCTCGGGACCCCGAGGGTAGAGGTTAAGGTTTATTGACAGGACAGGGTCAGGCTGTTGCTCTCTCACCACTGCCCCATGTACCTGCCCTCCGGATACACCCAAGACCTCTCCAGCCTCCCATCCTGACACAGGCCCAACTGTCCAGAATGTGGCAGGAAAAGGAGGAAGGGAGGGCAGGCTTGCTGACACATCCCAGTTCCATATTGAAATGCAAGTTGGAAAAGATTTGTGTATATTTTTCTGGCCCAGATGTTGCGTTACATTAAGAAGAAGCCTTAAAAACACACAGAGCATTGTCTGTTCTTTCCACTTTGTAGTTGGCAATTATTGCATCCCGAAGAAAGAAATTGCCTGCCTAAGTAGTCTTTTAATTTCATTTTTTAGTTTTGAGTTACAGGTTTCTGGCAAGCTCCGTGACCACTACTGTTACCTGGTGGCGCCTATATTTCATCAAATTTAGACATGCAGACTACCTGGAGCTCGGCCCAGATGAACTTTTGTGACTGATAAACACGATCCCACCCTGCCCCCACGCACACTCCTGCTTTTCCCTTTAAGGGAATCCAAGACCCAGAGTCACAGGATCCCCAAGGGAGCCAAAGAAAAATGTGTTCCGGCATTCACATTTGCTCTGTGGTTTTCTCCCGGCTTCTCTGCTTGCCCAGAGGCTGCGGAACATCCAGCAGTGCCCCCACCTCGCCGGAGTTGGTAATTACTGGAGGGAACATTTTTTTTGTTTTGTTTTGTTTTGTTTTTAATAAAAACAAGCAAAGGCATCTATCAGTACTCACAGCAAAGGCAGAATTTGTTTGACATCTTCTGATTGCTGCTTACAAAAGGAGTGACAGCAGTTATTAAACAAATAAGAGAAAAGATGGTGTTTGTTGGTAGTTTTCACATGGCCTAGGAATATCCTTGATATTCTTCCTGCTTTGCTTGCTTGCCTAGGAAGCAATAATCATTAATGTCTAAAACGTGGAGTGTGTTACATTTGGAGTCATGAAAATTCGGATATTAAGCAAATACATGCTTTTTAGCTGTGTAATCGATGAAATCGATGAGGGCTTTTCCTTGCATAGAGTATGTTTCAAACATTCGTTTTTAAGATTGCAGGGTGAATATTGCCAGCCAGTGTAATTAAACATAATTGCATTTCCTATGTGAATTATTTTTAGTTTCTTTTAAATGCATTCCTGACTGTTTTCCTCTATACTAGTTATTCTTGTAGGTTTTGCCTTGATAAAAGGTTATGAAAAAAAATGTCTACTTGCTTAGAACCAGTCAGAAGTTATGAATTTCATTTCAGTTTAACGTAGAAGTTTTAAAATAAAAATTCGGGACACAGTCAAGTAGGGAAAGAGAGTGCTGCACAGGGGCTAGAGTTTTGTTCTAGTGTTGAGTTAATGTGATCTGAGGGGGGAAAATGGCTGTGTCAGGCCTGAGTTATCCCTCTGGGAAACATTACATCATTCTGGGCCCTGTCCTCACCCATCAGTGTGGCGGCCTCGGATCCCTACCTCCATGCAAGCCGTGTGAGGTGGAGGCTTGCTGGGACGGGGGAGCAGAACATACCCGGATGTTGGGAGTAGCTTGTATTTTGTAGGCGTTTGGCCATCTGTCAGAACTCACTAAATGGTTCGAGTATGTGCTATGAAAAATTTACCTCCCACCTCCAAGTACTGATCTGTAAGTGTATAGCGAAGCCTTACAGTTCAAAAATATGGGGGTTGAAGTACGGCAAGCTGCTCTGGACCTTTTTTTGCATGTTTCTTTTCTTTTCTTTCTTTCTTTTTTTTTCTTCCAGCTTTTGAAGACAGGGTTTCTCTGTATAGCCTTGGCTGTCCTGGACTCACTTTGTAGACCAGGCTGGTCTTGAACTCACAGCTATCTTCCTGTCTCTACCTCCCTGAGTGCTAGGATTAAAGGTGTGCACCACCATGCCCGGCTTGGGCTTGCTCTTGCTCCTTAATTTTACTTTGAACTGCATTTTGTAGGAAGAGGAACAGAAAAGCTGGGTGTGGGTGTGTGGCTACAGCTGTAGTCCCAGCGCTTGGGGGGCAGGAGGATCAAAAGTTCAAAGACAGGACATCGGAAAAGATAGATGGATAGATAGATGGCGGAGTGCCTAGAAATGCCCTAAAGATCAAGAATAGTGAAATAGCATAATACTCGGGTAGTAAGTGTGAGTATTGACTATAAAATCCTCCCAATGTGCGTATGTTTGATATTTTCTATAATAAAATGTTGGCTGAAGTTGTGGCTCAGTAGCAGAGCACCTGCCTAGCATACATAAAGCCCTGTGTTCCATCTACAGCACTTGGCTGTACTCACCAAGAACCTGTGTATCTCTGCTTTAATCACCCTTAATTCAAAATAAGAGCACTTGGGTTAATACCAATAAGAGGAGGAATATAAATGTAGCCAGAAAAAACACCCACCTCCTAACATTCTCTGGTTACCTGCTGAGACCATTACCATGTGTGGATGCCAAGGACATCTTTACAAATGAGAGGAGCTGTGAGAAACCAAAGCCATGATGCCCAGCCAGTGACCTCTCTGGTCAGAAAAAAAGTTGGCCTCCAGACCCTCACCATAGCCAAGGGTGGTGGCTCCTGATACGTGATCTTCACCAACAGTAAGTGGGTGACTCCAAACTATACTCCTCTACGAAGGTCCTATCAAATGAAAAATGGCTCTCGGTTTTCAGCCAGACCCAAAGATTTGGCCATAAGTGCCTCCACTTTCATCAGAATGCCAAGCGATCTCTTTTACTCTGATATAGCTCATTTTAAGATATCCTGGACCCACAAACACTTGCATGTGTGCGTGTTGATCTTGAAGGATTCAAAGGGTAAGTTTGGTTCTGGTGGAATTTGAAGCAAACTTTTTAAAAAAATTTTTATTATTAATTTATTCTTGTTACATCTCAATGGTTATCCCATCCCTTGTGTCCTCCCATTCTTCCCTCCCTCCCATTTTCCCCTTATTCCCCTCCCCTATGACTGTTCCTGAGGGAGATTACCTCCCCTGTATATGCTCATAGGGTATCAAGTCTCTTCTCGGTAACCTGCTGTCCTTCCTCTGAGTGCCACCAGGTCTCCCCCTCCAGGGGACATGGTCAAATGTGAGGCACCAGAGTACGTGAGAAAGTCATATCCCACTCTCCACTCAAGTGTGGGGACTGTTCTGACCATTGGCTAGATCTGGGTAGGGGTTTAAAGTTTACCGCCTGTATTGTCCTTGGCTGGTGCCTTAGTTTGAGCGGGACCCCTGGGCCCAAATCTGCCTATCATAATGTTCTACTTGTAGGTTTCTAGGACCCTCTAGATCCTTCTACTTTGCCATTCTCCCATGCTTCTCTCATCTAGAGTCCCAATAGGATGTCCTCCCCTCTGTCCCAGTTTCCTGGTAAGTGAAGACTTTGGTGGGACATGCCCCTTGGGCTAGTATGCAGATATAAGTGAGTATATACCATTTAAGTCTTTCTGTGAAGCAAACTTTTGAAAGCTAATGATCATGTGCTTTAAAAGTGAGGCCGTGCCCTCCAGCTCTACGTTGGAAGTCAAGATCTGAAAGGCTGAGAGAGCACAGTTCCTTCTGGGTCTAAACTCTGACCAGTTAATTTATCTCTGATCTTTGACTTTCACACTTGGGAGTTAAGGAATAAAGCCTGATGTGAAGTGACCTGCCCGTGGTTCTCAGACTTTAATTTATGTAAAAGTTATTGTGTAAGAAACTTTATGTATGAAAACAGTAGTATTTGGGTTCCAAACAGCTTTCTGGATCTCCGTGTCTAGGGCGGAGCCTGCGAAATTGCATTTTATGAATATACAGCATAATACTTGTAGGGCTTTTTGGCTATGGGGCGTGGCACAGATTCAGAGGTTGTGTGTAGCCAGACTTTTGGCTGTTTATTGGGTTGCTTCTCCTACTCCATCCCTTCCAGGCCTAACACTAGGTGGGAGGAAAAGAAGGTTAGAGGGGAGAGGGGGCGTCATTATCATCACATACTTCCTGCTGATGAGGGCCTTCGAGTTCCTAGGGTTGAGTTTAATATTCGTCAGGATTTCTCCACCAGCAGCAGCAGGGGCAGCAGCCACTGCACCTCTCTTCTGGGGCTCTGGCGTTACATGTCCTTTGAAGAGTCCCCTGAGTTCTAAATGTAAACTAGCCTCAGCTGGCAAAATCACGCCCCTGCTAGAGCACCAGGCAAATCATAGTCAGCTCGTGGACAGTCTGAAGCAGGCCCCGGACCCCACACCTGGGATTAAAACAAAAACATAGTCACATAACATAAGTAGGTTTTTAAAGAAACCAAAATTTCTCACTACAGTTTTGACTTTTATTTTGTTTTCAACAGGGTCTTTCTATGTTGCTCACACTGGCCTCAAACTCACAGCTCTTTCTGTCTTAACCTCCCAAGTAGACTATAGGTGGCCAATGTGGATATACTTCGGTGGGTAATAGAGTAATTGACATACACCTCACACACAAACACACACCTTAGGCTTTTTGCTATGGAAACGTTTAAACATACATTAGACAGTATAATATAATGAAAATTTACAATCTATTGTAATCTCTACCACCTGTTCATGCATCTGCTCCCTGCACCCTTTTTTTTCCCCTCCAAGTCAGGGTTTCTCTGTGTAGGCTTGGCTGTCCTGGACTCACTTTGTGGATCAGGCTGGCCTTGAACTCACAGAGATCCGCCTGCCTCTGCCTTCCCTAGTGGTGGGTCACCGCTCTGTAGTCTGGCTAGCCTGGAAGTCTCTGTAGCTTAGGCTGGCCTTGACCGTGCAGCAGTCTTCCTGTGCTGAGATTATAGGCTTGCACCACTGGGTCTGGCAAAAGATTTTAAGCAAGATTTTTTTTTTCTTTTCCTTTTTTTCTGGGGGGCAGGGGAAGAGGAACCCTGGAAATTGCAGCCACGTTTTTGTGTGCTGGGCAAGCACTCTTGTTACTGAGTTTGAAATCTACTCTTTCTTTAAGGAAACTTCTATATTTCTGGGTAGATCATGACCTTCTCCCTCTCATCACAAACTATTTTTCTAAGTTAAGCTTTTACAGTTACCTCTGTAAAGCCTTAGCTGCCTTCTTAGATGTACTGTCTGCTACAGAAAGGAGAAAGGCCTTTTGCTTTTATATCATAGTTCCGTGTGTGTGCGCGCGTGCGCGCAAGCACATGGGAGTGCATGTGAAGCCCAGAAATCAATGTTGGAAGTCTTCCTCATTCACTCTCCACCATATCATTTGAGAAAGGGTCTCTCATTAAACCTAGAGCTTATCAATTCAGCGAGGTTGACTGGCTGGGGAGCTCTAAGAATCCTTTCTTCCTCCCCAGTGCCGGGATTATAGGTGAGTGCTGTTAGAAATGGATTTTCAAAACTTGGGTAATAGAGATCTGAACTCAGGCCCTCATCATAAGCATTTTACCAGCCAAACCATCTCTCCACTGTATAGTTTCTTCTTCATCATCATCATCATCATTATTACTACTACTACTATTATTTTGAGACAGGGTTTCTCTGTATAGCCTTGACTGTGTAGACCAGGCTGGCCTTGAACTCACATTGATCTGCCTGCCTCTGCCTCCACACCTGGCTTCATTATATTTTTTAAAAATGTATCTGTATGTGAGTGTTTTGCCTGTCGATATGTCGATGCAGGCCAGAGGAAGGTACCAGATCCCCTGGAATTGGCATTACAGATGGTTATGAGCTATGAATGGATACTGGAAACCAAGCTTGTGTCCTGTGGAAGAGCAGCGAGAGCTCTTAACCTCTGAGCCATCTCTCCAGCCCCTTATCTTTATAATATAATCATCGATAACATGTGTTTATAGGTCAAGTGTGGTGGCTCACATCTTTAATCCCAGCACTTGGAAGGCAGAGGCAGGTGGGTCTCTATGAGGTTAAGTCCTGACTGACCTACAAAGTGAGTTCCAGACCAGCCAGGAACCATATAGTCAGACCCTGCCTCAAACTGTTGTCTCTTGGTATGTAGATAGCTCTCTTAACAAGAAAGTGAAGCCCAGAGTTTTACAGTTAGACTCTAAGAGAAGAAAGGCAAATACACAAGTATTAAGGATTTTATGGGACTAGAGAGTCTTAAAGAAAGAGAGGGACAGATCCCAACAGCTGCACCCCCACAGGTGGGCAGGGGATTCAAGTACATACTGGAGGTGCAGCATTCTGCTGGAAAGCAAGCAGGACACACTTGGGCAAATAAACACAACTACACAATGAGTGAAAAACTTGGAGAGAAATACAGTGAAGAGGGTAAAAGTAACTGGGAAGACCACTTTAGAGACTGGTCCAGAGGCCCCACTGATGAAGTGACATTTGAGCTGAGGCCTGAAAGATGTGAATGAGCCAGGGATGTGAAGAGCTGGTGAAAGGGCAGACACGGAGACAGAAGGGCTTAGTGTGTCTGAGGATCAGAAAGGGGGCCCTATAGCTGAAGGGCAGTGAGAGACTGCAAGAATGGAGCCATGGCAGGCGGCAGAGGTGGGGCCAGACTTGCAGCCCTGTGAGAGATGGGGCCAGACTTGCAGCCCTGTGAGAGGTGGGGCCAGACTTGCAGCCCTGTGAGCCATCGGGAAAATCTGGAGTTCAGCTCAAGAAGCCTTTGGCAAATGCTCAGAGCTCCAAGCAGAAAACTTTGTGGTTATTCTCATGTGGACTTTCTTACAGATTATCAATTTTGTGCAGCACCTGTGTGTGTGTGTGTGTGTGTGTGTGTGTGTGTGTGTGTGTGTGTGTGTGTCTTTGTGTTTAATAACCCCATCCTGTCTATGATCTGCAATCTGGTTTTTGGTTTATCGGTAATGCCATGAGGATCTCTGAAAGGAAGATTTATAGAAAAATATAAGTTTGTTTTGCTGTGAGCTGACAGATGGAGATATGTAAACATCAGAAGTTATGATAGAAAAGTAATTTCTTAGGAGTGAAAAGGGAAAGACTACTTGTTTTTAATCCCATTATAAATATGAATTCAGTTCAATAACTTTTTTTTTTCGAGACAGGGTTTCTCTGTGTAGCCTTGGCTGTCCTGGACTCACTTTGTAGACCAAGCTGGCCTCGAACTCATTAAGAACACTGCTGGATATGGTGGCTCATGTCTGTAATCTCAGCATTTGGGAAATGGAGGCAAGAGAAATATTGTGAATATTTTAGGTCACCCTGGACTACAATAGTGAGCTCTAGGCTAGCATGGACAACAGAATGAGACATTGTCTCAGAAACAAAATTTTAAGAGCATTAGAAATATTTTTTAAAGGCCAGGTGGTGGTGGTTGTTCATGCCTTTAATCTTTAATCCCAGCACTCAGGGAGGCAGAGGCAGGTGAATCTCTGAGTTCAAGGCCAGCCTGGTATACAAAATGAGTCCAGGACAGCCAAGGCTTTTCAGAGAAATCCTGTCTTGAAACACCACACACACACACACACACACACACACACACACTCACACATAGACACATAGACACACACACACACACATACACACACATTTGAGCAAGGGTGTGACTTAGTGATGAAGCACTTAGCATGTATGTAACTCTGGCTTCAAGTTCTCAGTACTGAAAAAAATAGATAAGAAAAAGAAAGAAAAGGATTCTAAGTTCATCATAATCAGTATGTGGCTTTAATCATGTTTATTGTTGAAACAACTTTGTAGTCTAGATTCAGCGTAGTCTGAACAAAGTTGGAAATAGAAAGATAACAGACCATGTGTGTCCAAACCTTAATAAGCCAGGAGATGCTCCATCAGACTGCTAATAATTATAAATAGTTACTTATTTTCTTTTAAAATGTGTTTATGTTTAGGGGAAATGTATATGTACAGAACCTCGAACCATGAAACTCCAGTGTCTTTTCCTTCTTCCATGTTTATGAAACCTGGGCCACAGAGAGCCCAGGAGACGCGACCATCACAGTGGAGCCTGTCCACTAATTTCTAACTTATGTTTTGTAGCCTTGGTTGGCCTAGAACTTACTCACTATGCAGACCATCTACCTGCCTCTGCCTCTTGAGTGCCGGGATCAAAGCCATGCGCCACCTCACCTGTGCTGGGTTTGGTTGGTTGGTTGGTTGGTTTTAAATAGAAGAGGAAATGGACTAACGCAGATGTAACTACGAAGGTCCAAGCATGTGTGGACACAATATTGTTGCCACAACACAGAAAGGGACATTCTTCCCCAAATCCCTCGCTGTGTCCTTAACCCATAAGGCCCAGCCTTGGGCTACATCAAGTTAAAGTATTTTTCTATTTGTGTGTGTATATGTGCTCTGGTGTGCACACCAGGATCTGGAGGCCAGAAGTCGATGTTAAATGTCTTCCGCCATTGCTTTCCAGAGACAGAGTGTCTCCCTGAAGCTGGCTGACCTGTGGCCCCTGGGCTCTGCCTGTCTCCACTCTTCTGCAGGTTACAGATGTGGGCTACTGCACCTGGCCTTTGTGTGCATGCTGGGGATCTAAGTTCAGGCACCCATTCATGGTTGGGTAGCCGGCATTTTGCCCACTGAGCCATCCCCTTAGCCTGAAGGAGTTTGTCTAATTCAAATCCTGTTCCGGGTTTTGTAAAAATAAGTTGTGAACAATAGTAATGCAGCCAGCAATGACCTTTCTACCTTTTATCTTAATTTAGATGCAAGAGAGCAACGCCAGGGAACAGGAAAGCATTCTATTCCTTAAGCAAGTTTTCACTTCATTTTCTATTATACTTAACAATTAAAACGAGTTTAGCTTTTCTAAATATTTAACTGTATGTGATCCATTTGTTAAAGAACATCTCAATTCTACAATTAAACACTCACCTGCATGCATGTATGCATGTGTGTGCATCGAATATTAACAACACATTTCTAGTGTATAGTTTAGGAAGTGGTGCTAAAGAGTAAAGACTGAATGACAGTTTAGGAAAACTTTGCCTTAAGTCATCATTTTCAAAGCTTCATAATTCATAAATACTCCACCAAGAGGGAAGGCTGAGGCTATTGTAGCCACCACCCCAGCTTCCATTGTATAAATAAGCTTGTTAACAGGTACCATGGGATAAAAGAATTGGAAAGATCTGCCAGCTCGAAGCTGTCTTCCCCTCCAGCATGCCTGAGACCTAACATATCCAACTCTGAATTACTTCTTGGTGAGACAGTACCCCATAAACAGTACACCCTTAGTGCAAGAGTTGTGATCATTCCTGCATTGCCAAAGTTGATTTAGAAGGAACCTGTTGGATATGTTTACAGTGGTCTTAGTGGAAAACGGGAGCCATTACCCGCCTGAAGTTCTAAAAGAAGGCTTTATTTAAAACTGTATGTTCATTTAAGTTGTAACATGATTATAAGTAGAAGATGCCGTTCTTGTATGCTTCCCCCCACCCCCTTTCTTAATATAATACCAAAATATTTGCAGAATAATCCGGCACCTTTGCTTCCTCCACAGTCCGAGAAGAGAATGGTGCAGACAGCAGTGTAGTTGAGTTTCTGGATGGGCTTTTGGCAAGAATACAAGGGAGCTTTATGTAGCTTGTCTCTGATGCTTTTCACAGTGTATCTGAAAGAAAAGAGAGGCTTTGCGGACCTCATAAAAACAAGGAAGTCACCCAGTGACTTAAACAGGCATGCTGCAGAATGTGAGCACAGAAACAAAGCCCTGCACAAGGACTGGTCAGCCATGGGAACAACCAGTTGGTTCCTGTGAGTGTCTTGTCAGACAGCCCGTGCCTTTCGAAGGCCTGATGGTTACCTGCTGTCTCTTTTATAGCCTCTGTGTGCTTTGTTGTTACCCGGCTGGTCAGACATGTGTAGCAGTGCCCTAGGGCACCAAGCATGCCCTGGGGAAGCTAAGTGCTGCCAGATGTAGGGGCCAAAGGGTTGATTCACAGGGCCGTAATTTCAATGGCTAATTTCACCTGTTTTCTTTTGGGTTTGGGTTTCATTCTTCGAGACAAATCCATTTGGAGTTGGGTTTTCCCCTTTAAAGTACAATCTTGCCTTGTTACCTCTAATCATCCAGCCCCATCCTACCCCAAAAATGAAAGTGTGAAAATAAAAGAATGGAAAAGACAAGTGATTTATTAAGTCTGGGTAATTAATATTTTTTACCTGATAATAAAAGTTAAAGCTACAGGGCTGAGAGCTCAGCCGTCACAGGCTCAGGCTCACAAGCAAAATGTTGGAAGTTAAAGCTTCAGAGAATTCCAGAACGGTGGAAATCTAAAGAGCCAATAAATAGATTTCCTAAACAAGTAAGCTACTAGGAAGAAAAAGAATTTCTTTAAAGTAATGTGGGAAACAAGATGAGCAAATGCAATAGACCTTAGTTGGATCTTATTTTACTATAGATTTCATGTTGAATTAAAAAAAAAAAGACAATATGTAAGGATTCTAAGGAATCATTATTAATTTTTAGTATTTTAGTGTTTTATTGTTAAACCATTAAAAATAACTGTTGCTGCTTAGATATGCATCCTAAAATACTGATGATTGAATTCATGTGGCATTTAAGATTATCCTTAAAGTAAATAAATGAGTTTCAACTAAAAATTGGTCAGAGTAGTTTGCTGAAACTTCATGTTGGCTACATAGCATTTGTTGTATGAATGAATGTGCCTCCTGTTCATGAGTGTGTGTAAAATTTCTATAATGAAAACTGTTTGCAAGATAGGCTGAGGGCCCTGTGAGGTTGGCTCTCACCTGTAATCTCTGCACTTAGGAGGCCGAGGTTAAGAAAGAGTGCTAGAAGTTTGAGATCTGTCTGGGCAGCATATTGAGTTACCGACTGGACTACAGTGAGACTCTTGAATTAAAAAAACAAACAAACAAAATGGAAAAGAAGAAGGCTTAGTTAGGTTTGCCGCTTGTAACATGTGATTTCAACAGATTCTTTCAATTCTGTGGGTCCCCACTTTGGATTTGGGGATTTTGCTTGGGTTTTGTAGGGGAGTAAAACATTACTGACTTGTTTTTAATTGTATGTATATTAGTGTTGCCTGCATGTGTGTGTGAGGTGTCAGATCCCCTGGAGCTGGAGTTACAGATAGTGGTGAGCTGTCATGTGGGTGCTGGGAATTGAACCCAGGTCCTCTTGAAGAGCAGCCAGTGCTCTTAACCACTGAGCCATCTCTACCCACATAGGGGATTTCCCCCCTGTAAAATAGGTACATCTTAGCTTTCCTTGCACAAGTTGTTAGACCAAATTAAAGAATCTGTATGAGATTTATTCATTAATGGCTACAAATATGCCATCTGTGCTACTATTTAGTACTCAAGGGGATATGGTGGTTTTTGATGAGCGGAATAGGGAGATGTTTGATATGGTTTGGTCTTTGAAACAGTGTCTTCACAGTCTGGGCTGGCCTCAAACTCTCCATTCTCCTGTCTCAGCTTTCCAAGTACTAGGATTCACAAAGGGATAGTTTTCCTGTTAAGAAAATATGGTAACTTCTTTCTGTGGTCACAAGCAGGCAGTTGTCTGCAGTGTCAAGGGCATAACAATTGGAAGGCTCTGGGGTCAGAACAGGTTCCCCAGTCATTATGGCTGTTTATTAGCTACTGTGTAAGACTAGGGCATTTCCAAAAACTGTATTCTTATTTTTGCAAATAAACTTTCATTGACAGCCCAGTCACTATACATAGGGTAGAGCATTGCACTGCTGATGCTCTCACTGTGAGCCAGGCATGGTATGTACTGTATATGTGTACATACATACTGTAGTTACTGCCTGCACCTTCAGCTTAAGCAGGACGACTGAGAATTTGAGGCTAGCCTGGGCTATGTAGTAAAACTCCTGTCTTCAAAGAGAGTGACAGTTAAAGAATTATGAATGATTTTTTTTTTTTTTTACCTGATATTTTCTTCCACTTGAAAATCATTTGAGCCAGGTAGTGGTGGCACATGCCTTTAATCCCAGACCCAAGAAGCCAAGGCAGGTGGATCTCCATGAGTTCGAGGCCTGCCTGATCTACAGAGCCAGTTCTAAGACAGCCAGGTTTACACAGAGAAAAGAGTTGTGAAAAACAAAGCAAGACATAAATTCTGGTGGACTAGAGAGACGGCTGCGAGATGAAGAGCTCTTACAGAGGACAAGTTCAGGTCCTGGAACCTGTGTGGCAGCTCACAACCTGCTATAATCCCACTTCCATTTTTTTTTTTTTTTTTATCATAAAAAAGAAAAGGGAAAAAATCCTTCCTGGCTTGTTTTGGTTTCTAGTTCTAGCCTGCTTCCTCGCTACCTTCATTTGGTCCTCCTCTCAGCATTTTGTAAGAGATGATATTTAGAGAGAAATGTGTAAAACAAACAGTTTAATGAGCGATTATAAATCACTACCAATACAGCTATATACTTGTTGGGTTTTTTTCAAAATTAAACCATTGCCGGGAGCTCCATCAACCCCTGCATCTTCCTTGTCCTTCTTTCTTCTGTCATCCATAGAACCATATATTGAATTTTACAGACAATTGAATTTTACAGAAAAATGAATTTTTTTTTTTCCTTTTCGTTTTGATATGACATCTCATTGGGTAGCCATAGTGGCTGGGAGCTCATTATGTAGCTCCAGCTGCCCTTGAACTTAAGAGTAGTCCTCCTGCCTCTGCTTCTTGAGTGCTGGGGTTATAGGCTTTACTTTCAAAAATTATTATTATTATTTAGTAGAAGTGTGTGTGTGCCTGGGTATGATGTGTGTACGTGCTCACGGGCACGTGCATGGTGGAGGTCAGAGGTCAAGTGGAGTTGGTTCCCTCTTCTCCCTTTATGCTTTGTAGTGAACTTAGATGGTCATACCTGGGCAGCAAATATTATTAGGAAAATGACAGAGATAAAATAGATTATTGTTGTCTGCTCCTTACACCTGTATTGAAAACCTGTGTTTGACTTGAGGAGTTTGAGTGTGTATGAGTGAGCAGGTGAGTGAGTGTGGGTGAGTTTAGGAACACTTCAGAGACACAGATTCTTTCTGGGCATTTGCAAGCTTTTAATCACTGTGGTATTCAACCTACAATGCGTGCTAACTCGGTTTGTTGCGTTTAGTGACTGCTGTGTCCTAGCTTGGAAGAAGCTGGCGAAGAAATAGTTAAGTGACTTGCTGAAGGTAGACAGTGTAGAGCCAGAAGTGAAACCGGACAACCTGTGCGCTGTGTGTTATGTACGTGTGCATACACACGTACACATGTGCACACCTGTGGTTGCAGCCATGTCAGGGACTCATTCATCAGAGACACCGTGCCTCATCTGAGGTGGCTGCACTGGGGCTTGCCATGTTCTCTGTGGTGTTGAGAGTTAGGTAAATAGGGCTGCCTGAACTTCCTCTCACTCACTATGTAGAAGCTGGAGGGGAGGGAGCAATTTTGGTTGCGTGTGATGGTGCACCCCTTTAATCTCAACTTGGAATATAGAGTCTGGGTTCAAGACCAGGCTGGTCTGCATAGTAAGTTGCAGGCCTGCTGCTGCCACCAGGCTGTGTCCTGAGAAGGCACAGAGATGAACCACTCTGGAGACAGTTTCAGAGAACAGTGTGTGCTTTATTTCACACGGACAACTACTTATCGATTGGTTGGCACATGGCCTCAGATTGGACAGTGAGTGCTCATCGCACCAGGGGCTCTGAGGAAGAGGCATGTTGAAGGAGCCAGGAGGAGTGCAGACTCGTCTGCAGGTCTGCTACTTCAGAATTGACTGCTCTGACTTCCGGGAATAGTCGGGAGTGTGGTGTGCGTGCGTCTTATTTAGAAGTGCGGTGTGCCTTGTGGGCTGGCTGCACACAGGCCAGTCAAGTCTACAGAGTGAGACTCTGCTCAAAAGATAAAAAAAGCAACATTAAGAACCCTGGCTCAGGAGGTCGGTTCCAGAAATCCAGGAAGGGGCATGACCTTCTCTCTAGAGTCCCTAGGGACACTCAGCTGCCCTCCTTTTCCCACTTGGGTTTGGGGGAGGGGGTGAGGCGTGGGAAGTAGAAGCAGCAGATTGGATAGTTCCCGTTCTCTCATTGGCCAACACAATGGAAATGCATTTCCCTTTAGAAACCGTGTTGTAAAGGCAGCAGCGTCCCCAATAACAATCATAATCCCGCTAAAATATGTGCTTGCTACTGAAGTGTCTTTCACGTTTTTTGTTTCATTGCCAATGTGTAGAATTTCAGCTATTTTATGGATTAATGGACTAGTGTGAGAGTGTAGCCACATTATTTGTATTTGGATAATCCACTGCACCTAGCTAAGACTACATATGTGCCTTAATGTAGAAATGACTTTGTCCATCCTGAATGCTTTGCCCCCAAGGAAATTGAGTAAATACCATTATTTTTTCATACTAACGTGAAAAACATCTCTCATGAGATATAGAGCCTTCTCTGTGGACACATTATGTTATTAAATTTTAGTTAACATAGTTTAAAAATTACAGCAGCACATAAATGCATCTGTTTCTCATGTTAATACAGGCTTTTATTTGTCAGTGCTCCTAAAACACTGACACCTACTAATATAGCTACATAAACTACAAGCCAGTCTTCAGATTTGTGTGGTAAAGGGGTTGGTCACAGAGACCTGCTTCCAGCTAAAACTAGAATAATTTCAAAGGAAGCAGGCATGGCTGATATGCAGAACTCAAAAGTGCTCAGTGCCCATTTGCAAGTTTGCAAGGAAACGGGGCTTACATAATATCTATAGAAACTGAAGTTGGCATCACCAAAGCCAGCTCTCAGCCTTTCAGATCAGATGAGGGCGAGCAGCCTGTGGTCACAGTAGTGCATGAGAGCAGGCTGCACGTGCTCATCAGGAGGGATTAGTTGCAGGTCTCCATCAGCTCTGACCTTGCTGTCACCTCCTTCCTAGGACGTCCAGGTTTCCTGAGACCAGGCCTGTCTGCAAAAGCCGCTTGAGCCTATGGCTATTTATTTGCTTGTTTGTATTTAGGTTTGGAGTTTTAGTTTTGTGTGTGTGTGTGTGTGTGTGTGTGTGTGTGTGTGTGTGTGTGTGTGTGTGTTTACCTGCAGAAGCCAGAAGAGGGCATGAGAGCCCCCTGGAGCTGGAGTTAACAGCAGTCATGAACTGCCTGTCATGGGTCCTGGGAACGTGGACCCTCTTCCTCTGGAAGCACAGCAAGAGCTCTCAACTGATGAGCCCTCCGCAGTTTCCCACTAGAGCTTATGGCGCAGAAGTAGAAACGGAGCTTCAATTACTCTACAGGGCTTCTCTGGCCCTGCCTAATCTTAACTGGCATAGGGACTTCCTGCTTGTGTTGTCACAGTGGCCAGGCCACAAACACTTTCCGATTCCAGCCAGAGCACACTGCGTTCAGAACCTGCAGTGTCTAGACCTCTCCTTAGGTTCTAGTATACCGGAGACATTCGAGCTGGACAGAATACTATGAGTCTCTAATCCCAGCACCCAGAGGGTAGAGGCAGGAGGATACAGTTCAAGATCACCACCCTGGGCTATGTAGTGAGATTCTAGATTTAAGAAAAGGAGGAAGGAATTCGACTACTGCAGTGAGCAGCTACACGCCTAGGCCTCAGGACTGGCAGGATGGTCCTAGGACACCTGCATTTCTTCTCCCCACCCTGTCTTGTCTCCTCTTCACGTCCCAGGATCCCTCAGCAGGTGAAGGTGGGGTTATGGTCATCCTGGGTGAGGGCTGTGTGCCTGTGTCTTCATTCAGTTCCCTCAGGACTCAGTCTCACTCGGAACTCAGCTCCTCAAAAATGTACTTGTTCTTCTTGAATGGAAAAGGTTTTCCCTTTTACATAGACTTTCATCAGATGCTTTTTTTTTTTTTTTTAAATTACAATACACTGTCTCAGCAATCTGTCTCTGTGGGTGTTCACTTGAATTCTGGAAATAGAGCTAGAGTGTCTGAATAAATAATGAGACATGTGTTCAAAGTCTGCACCTCTTCCTTCTTCTTAACCACATCCTAGATAACCCACCAATAGCGAGTGTCAACTGGTGTGTGTGTGTGAATAGATTCTCTAGTTTTAGTTTTCAAGGCCCCACCCCACCCCCTTCTAGCTGTCTGGATGATTAATGTGACCAGGATAATACTGTTGACCCATTTAAATCATGTCAAACAACACCCATTGCTCATCTACATAATGACATACACAGTGAAGATTCTCCAGTGTGGGAGCTAGTGAGCTGCGAAGGAACGCTTTAGTCATTAGCTCATGAAACAAAAATATAAGACGTTAGGAGTGATTAGAGCATCAAAGGCTGGTATTCAAATGGTAATAGTTAGTGAATAGTGCTTACCACCCAAAGCTAATAGCATCCCTTCTCTAGTCATTCACAAGAGGGAAACGAGAGGGTGGTTGCGTGCAACAGTGTGAGTTTAAGAAAAGTCTGTCAAAGCGTGTTTTAATATTACTTGACTATTATGAGATTTACTGCAAATAGCTGAGGGTTTTCAATCGCTAATCAGTGATTATGGAAATAGCAGTTCTAAATTTTTTGAAAAAAATTGGCTGACATTTTTATCATAGTTTTATTAAACTGGTATTTGAATAATTTTAAAGACAACTAATTTACTGTGCAAACTATTTTGATGAGTGATCTGATAACAAAGATCAGCTTTGACAGCCTTTGAAACATTTACATGTTGTAAGGCATCCTCTGCATGGTGTTTTAAGTAAATGCAAAATTTAAAGGCACCAAATTTAGGCTACCAGGTTTCCATGGTTACACCTTGCCAAGTTATTTTGTATGTTGTGTAAATAGGTCTGTGAGTCACTGATAATTATTTGTTGTTTTGTTTGTTCTCTTGGTAATTCTGTGTTTAGCTGAATTTAATATAGTTCACACAGCGTGCGTTGGTTTATGTATATTTTGGTGTTCATGATTGACAGTGATTGAGCATTTCTTATGGAGTGCTTGCCTTTTTTGTCATAAATGATGTATGTTGCTAGTCCTTGAAATGTAAATAAGTTCTTCCTGTATCACTGTTTAATAAACACAAATTTTTATGCAAAGAAGACTTCTTGGCACATTTTAAACAATAGGGTTTGGTGAGATCTAGGTGGTTTTGTTAAGCAGATTGTACACCAAAACAAATATATATGAGTTCTTACAAGTTAAGTTACCAAGGACAACATAAGGGCTTATGGCTAAGCACTACATTGATTGGATACCGTTTAGAAACAGGCTAAAAATAGCAGTGTTCTGGGCTGGGGTGTGCTCAGGGTGGAATGCTTGCCTAACCTGCAGTGCAGGCTCTAGGCTCAATCCTCAACATAAGAAAGAAAAAAAAATAATTAAACAAATAAAAATCGGAAATAGCATTCTGACGTGCGTGTTGAAACTGTGATGGTGAGCTTTCCAGGGAGATGTTCCCTGCAGGCGGGAGATCTCCATGGCGGGAACTCTCTCCCCCCACCCTGTGCACAGCATAAGAGCAGTTCTGTGTACTATGTTTAGAAGGGTCTGAGTCTTGAGAGGGAGAGCCTTTTCCACCTACACATGGAAGAAGAGATCTTCCATAGGCCTTGCCAGTAACCACCAATCAGCAAGGACCCAGCAGAAAAAAACGTCAACAGTAAACTGCATGACTCTTCCTTGTCTTCTGCTTTTACACTCCAGGCGTGTTGCCTAAGGCCTTGGTACATCCACAGTCAGGTTTGGTGGCCAAGGTGATCCCGTGGTGACATGGGGAGGGGCTGGGTGCTTCAGGCTCTTGCTTTAAGCAATGGCTTTGGGGCCAAGCTAGGATCTCAGAGTCCTTTGTGAATCACTTGCTCATCCCACAGCACATCTCTCAAATTGGGGTTTTATCCTATGGTTTTTTTCTGTCTGTCATCACACTGTTACCATAGCAACCTGCCAGGAAGATTCATTCCGATTAAAGGAGGAAACCAAGAGGTTAGGAAATTTAGCCTGTCCAAGTAAACCAATGGGTACTCAGGGGAAAAGAGTCAGTTTAAACAAGAATCCAAGAGAAGTGCTCACCTCAGCCACAAACATAGTGAAATCAGAATGAGCAGAGGTTCCTAAGGCCCTTGCACAGGGGTGACACAAAAATTTGTGAGGTGTTCCATTGAGAGAGAGAGAGAGAGAAAGAAAGAGAGAGAGAGAAAGATCTCATATGGAATTGGAAAGACACCTCTTTTAGAAGACCACCCCATGACACAATTATTATAAAACACAAAATATCTTAATTTCTATACTATTTCCCTCATTTGAGCCACACATTGGCTGTTACACTGGGTTTTGGGGTTCGCTTTTCTTTTGTGACATCCTGGTGGAATTATACCTCAAAAGGTGCTCAATCCACAGAACATCAGACAGTAAATACATCAGGTATTTCAGGACCATGAGGGATATTGAAAACATTAGCCTAAGGAAAGACATGATGAGTTTATCATAGCGCTGAGTGTGAGCAGCATCTCCAACATCTCCAGCTGAGTCTCTCTATCAGGTGATGTGTCTTCAGGCATGCGCAGCAGCCAGCAACACACAGAGAAGGAGTACACGTTTTATTGGTAGGGATAGTGTTGGTGGTTGTAATTTTTAACCTTTAAAACAAAAACAACATTGTTTTAAATAATTTAAAATAATAATAAGTGCTAGGTTGGAAGCAGACTACAATGAATCCTTTATATTAATGCCTAAAGCCATCAAATTTTTTTTTTTTTTTTTTTTGGTTGTTTATATGGTCAACTGAGTCTACACAGCTGAGTGGAAGATAAAGATTATCCATGGCAACATAGCTGCACCATATTCAAAGCCATCTCCAGAAATATTTTTCCTTGTACTGAAAAAGGCTTTTATGTAGTCCCTTGGGTTTGTTTGTTTGTTTGTTTGTTTGTTTGTTGTTGACTATAGCTCCTTGATGCGTGATCATGGCGTCTGTTGTCTTGGGTCTGTGTAATCTCAGCCACAGAAGCCTGGCGCTGTGTTGTGTTCCTCAGGCCTTGGCTTTCCCGCTGGAGTCGTAATGATTGGTACCCTCTCCTTCACCCCTACTGCCGTGGATGTGGCAGAGACGATTCCCAGGACTGTCAAAGATTTCCAATCCGATCTTTTCTTTCATTTGGTGGTGTACAGCGACGGTGGCGTCAAACATGAATTCCGATGGGGACTTTGGGGGATTTGTGTGTGTGTGTGTGTTATCGCTGCTATAGTTTTAATCAAAGTTCCAAGCTGTTTTAGAACAATTATTTGTTTGTGCAACAATATCTTTATGTAGTGTATCAAGAAGGAAGGAAGGAAAGAAGGAAGAGATCCAAAGGTAGAGTGCAGTGACATTGTTATAAAATGAAAACTAAAAGTATGCTTTTCTTCAAATGCTTTAATACAATTTAAAAATATTCTTGTCAAAGCTGTACCTTTGCTCATATCCTAGAAGTCCACATATCTTCTGTTAGTAGGTATTTTAATCCAAAATGACTAGCACTTTAAATAGTATTTTACATGGCAGCTGTGTTTATGAGTAGTCTTTTTTTTTTTTTTTTTAAATTAAAGGACTTTCTTACTATCTCATTTTTTAAAACTCATAATGTTTTTGTATGGCCATTCTCTAAAATTGAACTCCATGTGTGATTTCTGTGAAATTGCCCTTTCTGGTTCCTATTTGTGTGCCTTAGTATAAAATTATTCTATCTCCCTCTGCTTCAGCGGAGGTGTGTGAGGTAACAGAAATGTCCCCGTGGACTGTGCAGAGTTGAAAGTTGCCAGATGTTCTTGCTGGCTCAGAAGTGTGTGCTCTCTTGGTCCCAGGCCTGAGTAAAATTCCTCCGTGCTACGTTGACAGCGCACTTGCTTTGGTGCTTTTTCACTTGTGCTTCTACTGTGCTCAGAGCTCTCCCGCCTGCCTCCCCCCCCCCCCCCAACCCCCCATCAGTATTTAAATGATACTACGGCATCCAGAAAATCTGGCAAAGAAAATGATATTTTGAAGACATTTTTCACAGTGCTCAACTGGAATGAATTATTACATTTTAGCAAGAGTCTAATAAACAGCTCCTTTATTCCTCCCTAGAAAGGCACAGTATTTCTTTGTCCAGGAAGTGGCCTGAGTGTACGTATTGTCAAACTGCGAAAAAGCTGCTTTTCTCTAACCTTCAGCTGAGAGACAATGGCTTTGCTCAGCACACACTGTTTCCTTGTGACTTGGTATTTTCTGATCTGTAGTCTATATAAGACGAACTTGGATTTCAACTTGAAGTAAATATTTTTTATCTTTTCACTTCATACAATAGTCTTATTTCCCTACAGAAACGGATAATTTCTAAGTAACTTACCCTGGCCTGCCAAATGATAGACTTTTTGTTCTTGCCAGAATCTTTGTCATCCTTCCCTCAGCTGTGATCAAGATTGCCTAAAAATGACTCCCCCACCTCCCCACCCGCCCATGGGTCTCCATTAGTAAGTGCAAGCGTTTATTGATCTGTATTGGTAGTGTGGTGTAGGGTGTGTCTGTTGCCCCAGAGGAGGAGGGTGCTTCTTCTTGAGGTATGGATCCTCAGGTCCTGGTGGTAACTACTAGTGAGTAGTCCTATTATCAAATAGATTTTTTTATGTTTATGGTGTTTTCTTTACTTGTCTGTGAGCATGGGCATACCTGATGCCCACACAGGCCAGAAGACTGGGACTGGAACTATGTGGGTGCTGGGAATTGAACCCAGGTCCTCAGGAAGAGCAGCTGGAGCGCTTAACAATTGAGCACTTTTTCTTTCTTCCTTTCTTTTTTCCTTCCTTCCTTCCTTCCTTCCTTTCTTAGGTTTGGTTTTTTGAGACAGGATTTCCCTGTGTAGCCTCGGCTATCCTGGACTCACTTTGTAGACTAGGCTGGCCTCAAACTTACAGAGATCTGCCTGCCTCTGCCTCCCAAGTGCTGGGATTAAAGACAGCAAATTTGATTTTTCTAAAGAAGCAAACTGCAGCCTTTTTCTAAACCGTTTCTGAGCTGGTCAGTGGTGTTACTATGTCAGTTGCTATTAATTCGGTTTTATAAAAGGGGCGAGATGTCATGTAGACCTCACTTCCTGAGGGAGGGAGCTTTTCTGAACGTCCTGTTTGCTTTGACCTGGGAACCACCCTTGACTGTTACTGAACTAGGGTGCCCTAGGCTGCCACCCACCCTGCCCTCAGAAGTACTCTACGTGTGACTGACTTTTCAGGACTCCCAGGCTTGGGGTGATGGCTCTGAGTGTCTGTGTCACCTTCATCAGGCCACTTATTTTATTAGTAACAGTAGCCAATCACGTTTTAGTGTTTGCACAACGCCTCTTCACAGACATAGTCAACTTAGAGAATGAGCAGCCGGGGTGAACACTTTTATCAGATTTGATAAATGTGAATTTTCACGGTTTGCCACTTAACGCTTGACATATCTCTGTTTTGTTCTGTGGGATCTTCATGACTGTAGCCATTGTTTTAGCTGTAGTGCAAGGACAGCCCTGTTGGATGGCAGGTAGAATCTTTATTTCAAACACGTACTTGTAGCAGTCTGTGTTACCCTCAACTGCGAGCTTCCTTTTGGACATTGAAGAAAACAAGGAGTTCCAGACACCTGCACACCAACTGGGCCTGCGTCCTCTTTAGAAAGGTTTTACAAACACTGGAGCTTTACCATTTAGAGGCCAGTTCCAAATGCTGTTAATTAGCCCCCCCCCCCCACATGGTCTTTCTAGGTTTGTGAAACAGATCCAGTCTTCTCCCTGTAAGGGCATCCCAGCTTGAAATCCAGGAAGCAGTGGTGGATGGAGTCCATATCCATGACTTCCTGAAGTGGACAGAAAGTGTGGACGGCATCTGGGGGAAAGGGGGCTCTTTACCAGCGTGTTTCCTGTAAGTTCAATTGGAAGACCTTGTCTGTGCAAATAGATTTCAAAATAGAGCCTGCCCTTTGACTGTCTCCATAATTACATGGCTCGCTCTGTATTTTATTTGGCAGCCAGAGCAGTTAACCCCTGGAAGGAAGGGGCTGGTGGCATGCCCAGCTTGCCTTCCCAGACATGTCCATGGGAATGAATAAACCACTGTTTGCCAAGGCCCACAGCTAAAAACACACCAGAGTCATCTCTAACTGAACTGAACCTCTCTGAGAACAGATTTAATAATGTTTATTAGGACTGATTTAAAAACTTAACTTTGTCCTCAACAGGATGAACTCGTGTTTGTTTAGTTTCAGGAGCCCATGCTTTGCCCTGCTTCAGCCCGGGGCCAGTCCCTCGTTGTATGTATGTGTTTTTTCTTTAGCCAATGCACAGATTGTTTGTTGTGAAATGTGGGCTTCTGTCTGCTTGATCGTTGTCTTGAAGTGGGAAGGAACCCACCATTTTCTGGATTCTTTTTCAGACGTGTACATCCTAGTCCTGGATTGCAAAAGTGTCATTGTGAGTGACTCAAACTGTTTTTAAAAAATTTTTTTTTCGGCAAGTTATGAACCTTTTCAATCAGACAGTCAATGTTTTAGGTCAGGAGACCAGAGACGGATGGCTTTGCTATGCTCTCTTGGGCTCCGTGCACATGACGGTCTGTGAGAGCTGTGGCTCCTGCTCCAGTCATGGTTGGAGTTCACACACGCATGATCTTTCTCTGGTTCTAAGACTGCAACTCAAGAATGTCTTCCTAGGGCAGGGTCTCTTCTAAGCCCACTGGAGGAAGCAACATTTTGGACAGTAAAACCAAACTAAACCCTGTCAGATTGCTGACACAAAGTAAGTTGCCTTTTTTTTTTTTTAAGTATTATTTAAGCAAATCATTTGGTTAAAATTAAAATTATCAATGAGTGGAAGAGCCACAGTTGAAAATGAATTAGTAAAACATTGTTGTTCCCGCTCTTGGGTAATCATAAATCATTTAAATCTGGCAGACAGTCCTCCCTTCATCCAAAATAATTGCCTCCATTTGTAAAATCAATTAGGTGTTAATATACTATAAATAATAGTTTTGTTACTAGATGTTGGCACTTGCTGATCATTATGAAGAAATATATTCAGCAAGACATTTTACAGGGTGTCTTTTCAGTTCCATATTATCTCTGGTTGACATTGTTAGCTAATGTAAAGCCATACCAGGCTCCTTAATTGTGTTGTTTTCTACCCAGATGTTTGTTTGATTCCTCTGAAGGTAGTGTGTGTAAGTGAGGACTGGTGGCCTGTTTGCCAGGTGAAACTGTATCCCTGCATGTGTATAATGACAACATAGGTGTCGTAGCCCCACTAAAGTACAAGTGTACTTTGCTCAGTTTTACAAGTGCTTAGAATAATTAAGCGCTTTATAGGCCCCTTTGAAAGTTCATTCCAACCGCGCCCTTAAAAACACTTGTTGACCAAAAGAAAACTCACATTTTCAAGGGTAAAATTGGCTTAATAAAGGGTCATTAGTAAAGGTACACAGGAAAACCCAGGGCACAGAGGGCGAAATGGAAGCGTTTCATTATGTAGTATAGAATGCCTAAGCAGATAACAATTAAAATGGACCCTGAGTAAAAGGCCAGTAAATACGGGGCAGCGACATTAGTTATGGAAGGCGCAGCCCTCCCTCCAGCACGCACAGTTCTGCAGTCCTCCCTGTCAGACTTAGTCTATTAAAGGAAATAAAAATTGATGTTATTATCAAATATGAAAATATTTAAACCCGTACCCTAGATTTATATCCCACGTATAAATTTAAAATATGAAGCATATGAGGCAGAATCCAGGGCACACGGAGCAATTTCAAGAGACATCGAGCCCACACAGTGTGCAAGTCTAATTACTGCAGGGGCAAGTGAGCATATGTGATATTTAGGACGCACCAGCGGATGCCTTCAAAGACCTGAGAACAGGGAGCCGAGAGCTGTGCTGCTGACCACCTGGCAGAAAGCTTCAGGGTTTCCATGGCAGTAAATCCACACGTTGTTATAGCAGTGGAGTAGTTCCTATTAACAAGGGGAGCAACAAAAATTACTCTCAGTGCCACGAATATTCGATCACAGTCTAGGCTGAGCGCTGAAATGTATAGGCAGCTGCTTCTTGCACATTGGAACAAGGGTTCTTCCCCCAAGAGCCATCTCCCTGGCTTGATCATATTCTAGTCAACCAGCAGTACCCTGAAAATTCAAAATTCAGAATTCAAAAATGCCAAATGCAAAAAGCCAGGCATCGTGGTACAGCTCTTTAGTCTCAGCATCAGGGAGGCAGAGACAGGGAGATCTCTGAGTTCAAGGCCAGCCTGATCTACAGAGGAAGTTTCAGTACAACTAAGGCTATACAGAGAAACCTTGTCTCAAAAAACCAATATATAAGAAACACAGCTAGTGATCTTCTCCCTGGATATCTTCCACAGAGTGCAGACCATTGTCTTCTAAGTACTAGGACTTAAACCATTTCGCCTGGAAAACTAGTCTTTTTTTTTTTTTCCTGGTCAGTAGAGAATAGTTTATGGAATAAATATATAATGGTATGTGACTATCACATGACTTTGTGAACATGTTAGGCCACCTTTTATTAAATTGAAAGAAAATATTCTACTTCAAATAAAATTGTTGTCAGAAAGTTGACTGTCCACGCTGGGCTTCCAGTGTTTAGTATTTGCCTGTCTAGTTGCCGGGGCGGGGGGGGGGGGGTCGGGGCACGGGTTGGGGACGCCTTGCCTCTTTCTAGCACTGAGCCTGTCATCCTGTAGGGCAGAATGCATTGGCTGCACTCTTCAACCAGAAAGTGAATGCCTCCCAAGCCTTGCCCATGCCTCCCAGCAGAGACCTGATGGTTTCATAATTCAAGTTTAAGTACATAGAAAAGATTCCCCCCTGTAATGCCTATGTACTTGAACTCGATAATACTGATAAAGATGGCCTCTCTTTCATGTAATCGGCCATGCTGAAAAAAAATCCTCTGCGTGATAAAATTGATCTGAGTCGATAGTACCCGTTGGCTGGTTGAAGAAGGGCGGATAAGTAAGTGGGGCTGAAAGTCAGGGCTGAGGCTCCCTCAGTGTCTCTGAAACTTCTGGGAAGCACGTGTGAGGAGCCGCAGTGGGCCAGTGTCACACCACACACACACACACACACACACACACACACACACACACACACACAGCATACCTCCGGAGCTGCCTCTCCAGCCTGGTTTTCACCACTCCTGCCAGCTGTTGATTTGCTTAATGCCTCCTCCCGCACAGGAAGCACCATGGAAGCTGGGGCCACTGCATTTCCTGGATTTAGGGTGTAGCACACAGCGTGGAAGCAGGGAAGAATGGTCATTTATGGGGCCACTATCTTTTAGAGAGAGTGTCTTACCTGACACCTTACCTTATGGGAGGAAGAACACTGTGATTCTCCTTAATGACTAGAAAATGGAGCTTGGAAGTTTGGGTAACTCAGGTCTGGCTTACTTAAAGGTATGATACCTTCATTACCATATGCCTCCTAATTAGAGGGGAATTCCTCTAAGAATTTCCATGAAAAATGTCTTCACTGTAAATGTTAATTGAGCACAGGACATATTTTTCAAGATTGAACAAACAAATAAAACCTTCTTCAAAATCCAAATCCTGAAAAAGCTGTGTTTTGGGGCCAGGCATATTCAGACTTACAGGGTCCCTGCATACTATTAGAGGGCAGGGTGGCCGTCACAGTCCTGGGCTTGGAAATGGAGAGCTGGAGGCGCCTAGGGGTGGATTCTGAGAGGTGTGTGTTTCCTCAGCTTTAAACAGTGGCACGAACAGCTGATGCCTACCTAACGGTTGGTAATAAAATGAACACCTAGCAGTGAGCTCATCAGAAAGTTCATTAACTCTGAGTCACTACAGTTTTTTAAATTTACTTATTAACTATCTATCTATCTATCTATCTATCTATCATCTATCTATCTTCTGTCTGTCTGTCTGTCCATCAATTTTCTGAGACAGGATGTCTGTATAAAGCTTGCTCTGTAACAGGCTGGCCTTGAACTCACCTGCCCACCTGCCTCTGCCTCCTGAGTGCTGGGAACAGAGGCATGCACTGTCACACCTGGCTGATCCATTACACTCTTGTTGATGTTGATGTTATTACTTGTAATCTTAGTATGCACTTTCCTCAGGATGAGAATGCTGCACCTTGTATGCCAGCCTTCCTAAGGGTGAGACTAAAGTCTAGAGTCAGAGACTGATTTCAGTCCTCAAATTTTCCATTGCATATGACGGAATGCCCAACTGCCTCACTGAAGCACGTGTGGTCAGGAAAGGGGGTTTGGTAAGACCATTGATACATTCTGGAAAAATAATATTGGTGAACAATGGTTCTGTAGTATCCTCTCCATTTTCTGGATATTTCCATTTACTAGCTAATTTTATTGAAATGTTTCAGAGAGAGATAATTGGGGAATTTTCCTCACCTTTGATCCTTACTGCATATCCCTCTCTATACTTGATATTTTCCCCTATAAAATATAGTAACAGGTGATGGAGAGACAGCTCAGCAGTTAAGAGTACTGGCTGCTCTTCCAGAGGCCCCAGGGTCGATTTCCAGCACCCACAGGGCAGTTTACAACCATCTGTAGCTCCAGTTTTTGGGGATCCAAAGTCATCTTCTGGCTTCTGAAGGCACTGTACTACATGATGCAAGCAAAACATCCAAATATATAAAAGTTATAAAGAAAAAACTTTGAATAGAAAATGAATATAGTGAAGCTCTGAACTCACAAGGCTCTTGTGAAGACCAATGCGCCATCATATGTAAAATGCCTTGTTCAGTAACTGACACGAATGTTTAGTGTTAAAAGCTGTTTGTGGAGCTTAAATTTTACTTTTTAAAAAATTAACTTTTGTTTTTAATTTATTTTTATTTTCTGTGCATTGGTGTTTTGCCTTCATGTATGTCTGTGTGAGGATGTCAGAGCCCCTGGAACTGAAACAGTTGTGAGCTGCCGTGTGGGTGCTGGATATGGACCCCTGATCCTCTGGAAGAGCAGCCAGTGCTCTTAACTGCTGAGCCATCTCTCCACCCTCATATTTTACTTTTCAAATGCACATAAAGAAATTGTTGTTTATTAGGCATCCGCTAAACAGGATATACTTTCACATTTCTTGTTCCAGTTAATTCTCACCTGAGACTCTGGAGAAGAAATGTGTTCAGGCACATAGAGCCAACGAGTACTAACATTGAGATAGACATCCAGGGTTCTGAGTTCCAAACTTCTGCTTTCGCCAGGTGACAAATTTTTGTTTGTTTGTTTGTCTGGACAGGATTTTTCTTTGTAGCCCTGGTAATCCTGGAACTCGCTTTGTAGACCAGGCTAAGCTTGAACTCCGAGTGTTCTCTGGGTGCCTCCACCTCTGCCTCTGCCTAGTCAGTGCTGGGATTGAAGATGTACATCACCACCTCCCAGCTTCCACTGACAATCTTAAGGCTGAACTCAGGCACTTACCTCAGTGTTATACTGAAAAGTGCAAGGCTCTGGGTCCAAACCTCAGGCGTGCAGAACCAGAACCCTTACAGCTCTCACCTAACGATCCCAGGGCCACAAGAACTACCATTAGGGAAATAACCCATGTGTGGTCACACGTATGAGGATGTGACTGGAGGCTGGAGAATAACTTTGGTTATTGTTCTTTATTTGCTATGTCTTTCATTGTTGTGTGTGACTCAACATGATATATATGTCATACACCAGTACACACATTACCCAAAATTCCACTGTGTGTCTGATATAACAGTACTGAGTTCAAATTTATGGTGGTGCACACCTATAATCCCAGCACTCAGGAGGCAGAGGCAGGCAAATCTCTTTGAGTTCTAAGCCAGCCTGGTCTACAGAGCGAGTTCCAGGACAGCTGGGGCTACACAGAGAAACCCTATCTTGAAAAACCAAAAATAAAAAATTATGGAAAAACATAACTGAAGCTGAATCTGGGTGCTGAATCTCATGCCTTTTCCTGGTTCATGAGTTCTGCTGATCTTGGGGTGCCATACCCCATCAGTTTTCCCTGAGCCAGCAGCTCTCAAGCTTGGCAATTACTCAGCTTCTGGAAGCCCAGCTTGCCTCCTTCCGTGGAGGAGGGACCAGGGAGCGCTCTTTTCCCATGAGGCTGATGCTCCTGGCCAGGAGCCTTGCAGGGAGAATAGTGTGTGACATGACGCATGGACGAAGGCAGCTGTGAAGGGCTGAGAGGTAATGTTTTGGGCTTTCGTCCATGTATCTCTGTCACAGCTAAACAACTCTACCTTAGCTTGGACGCCATCATGCACAGTTGTAAGAAACTGACGGTAGGTGTGGGCACCAAACTTTGAATTTCACACAATTTCATCTTAGAAGATGCTTAGAAGAACTGGTTGTTTCCCAACCACTTATAAGTCTAAAAACCCATTTTTAGATGTTAAGCCGTATAAAAACAGGCAGCAGGCCAGACTTGGCCCTTACGCTGGAGTTTGCCAACTTGTCATATACTTGTGACCTGTGGAGGATTTTTCTAAACTATTACTTTTATTGTAATAGTAATGAAAGCAGATATTTATTTATTTATTTATTTTGGAGAAGTAGAATATGAAGGGTTTTTAAAAAGCTAACCATATAGAAGAAAGTAAAATGAATCAAAAAGCCTTCTACCTCCTGCCATATCACACACTCTAGAAATTCACACTATTGATGAATATTAATTTTCGCACTACATGGACATATACAAGCTTATATGAATAACTGTGTAAGCTTCTTTTACACTAATGGGTTTCTTTTTTGAACATGATTTTTTAAATATTTTTTGTTGTTGTTGTTGTTATTTGAGACAGGGTTTCTTTGCATAATAGCCCTGGCTGGACTCACTTTGTAGACCAGACTGGCCTCGAACTCACTGAGATCCGCCTGCTTCTGTCTCCCTAGGATTAAAGGCGCTGTCACCACACCTGGCTCCTTAATTTATCCTTTATGGATTTCTTCCATGTTCACAATGGAGTTTGATGTTCACCCCCACCTCCACTTGGCGGGACTTCTGTCCATGTTGTTCAGCATGCCCTGTTTCCGTAACCGTGTCTGATGGCCTCTGCTTTCCAGTGCGCAGAGACCACTTAGCTCCTCCTCCTTTTACCCTTCTGAGACAGGGTCTATGTAGCCCGGGATGAGCTCACACTCACCGTGTAGTGGAGAATGACTTTGAACGGATCCTCCTGCCTCTGCTTCCCTAGCGCTAGGATTATGGGTTATACTGCCATGGTTACTTTAGTCTTCCTAATGGCCCCATACATTTCTGTTATATATTTTAGCCAATCCCCATTTGGAATCAGGCTGTTTTACAGTTTTCTACCCACATAGTACTTAGTAAGAGTATGGTGCCGTACATCCGTCATTGTGTATAATCCATGGGATAGCATTTGGAGAGCGAAATTGCTGAGTCAAAAGAGGTGCTTTTAATATTTTAATAATTATCTCTTACATTGCTCTGTTCGTTTCTGTCAGTTATACTTGCATTTTTGCTCTTTGCACCAACTTGAGCATTCGTCACCATGAACTTCAGTATAATGCCTTCGTGCAGGAGAACTTAACACACACAGTTGCAATCCCACGGAGGCCAAAAGTGCAGCTGGCAATTTGTCTGTGGCTTTTGAAAGGAAAATGGTTTTAAAGAGTACAGAGCCGCCAAAGCAGTGCTCTGAATTCTAGGGTTATCTGGACATCATCACACAAGGTACCACAGCCGAAATTGTGCTTTTCCACCCCTGCTGCCGGCCGGATCTGTCCATATGTTTATTTCCCATTAGAGGAAAGCTTCCCACTGTTGGAAATGTATGTAAACAGCGCCATTTAGTCTCTATGGTGTGCTACTGTTGCACCAGAGCCCAGAACACTACTGCCCCTTGCTTTCTTTTTTCAGTCAATAGAGAATGAGACTAATAGTTTAATAGGTAGCCCGGCCTGCAGGGCAACACCGTTGATGCCTTCTTTCTTCTTAATGTGAAATACTCCATTTCTGCTCACAGGTTGTCAGAGGATTCTATCTTCGCCACTCACTCATATCTACTTACACAAGCAACCAGGCAGTCAACAAAGAAGAAATGTCTTTTCCTGGAGACAAAGGGATATCTCCCACAGTGTGGTTTCGCCGGCTGCAGTTTCTCCCGCTCATCCTGTCCCCAAGGTACTGTCCTGCTAGGGGCTGCCGCTCTGGCTGTGCTGCAGCAAAGGTGGGCTCCAGTAGCACACTTGAATCATGAATTTAAACTTGGTTTTCAATCTCAAATTGTGATAGGAGACATTTTACCTTAACACCCTGCAGTGTGAGAATATCATTTAAAACAAAAACAAAGGTCTGGGCAAACAAATGCCTAGCTTATTTGGGATTTCAACTTTTGATCATGAAATTTTCTATGTTAGACCATGACATTGGCCTTCTAGCATGAAATTAAAACTATTTATTTGTATATAGTTTATGACTTTTTTTTAAAGAACTGAAAAGTTGAGCTGATTTAAGAGAGATTCATGGAAACTAACAATCTAAATGTTTTTAAACCCTTAAACTTTCTAAGTTACTAATACTACAGCCTTTGAATAATTTTTTTAGAGTAAACTAAAAAGAAAAGCCAGAGCTTCCTTGATCTATGCCCCCACCAAAGTTTCTAGTATTGTGGAAATGCAGCCTCTCTGTTTTTGAAAATGTAGCACAAAGGAGGTGTAAAGGGTCATTTAGGAAGAGGGAAAAAAAATACTAAAATAAGCACAGACTTATCACAAAAATCATCCACTTTCTTCCTTTTACACTGTTTTTCTTTTTTCTTTCTCTTTCTTTCTTTCTTTCTTTCTTTCTTTCTTTCTTTCTTTCTTTCTTTCTTTCTTTCTTTTTTTCCCCTCCAAGACAGGGTTTCTTTGTGTAGCCTTGGCTGTCCCAGACTCACTTTGTAGACCAGGCTGACCTCGAACTTACACTGTTTTCTTTTTATAGTGAATCACACTGAGCATATCCCCTAAAGGTAAGGAGCCCATTTTTATAACAAGGCTTAAGAGAAAAAGGCCAAAAGTCCTAGCTTGGCTTAGGTCTGGCCATCGTAGACAGAGACAGCATTTGATATTAGTCATAAAATTGACATTGTTTTTCTTCAGTAAAACCAAAAAGAACTCTCTAGGGGCTGGGAAGATGGCTTGGTCAATAAAGCTCTTGTTCTGTAAACATGAGAGCATGCATCCATATGAAACAAAAATAAAAACAATAAAACAGCAACCAACAGGACTGTATCATAAGCTGTAATCCTAAAGCAGGGGAGGGGAGGCAGAGACAGGTAGATCTCTAGGGTTCATTGGGCAGACAGTCTAGTCAAATCAGTAAGCTCCAGGGTCAGTGAGAGACCCTGCCTCAAAAACTAAGGTGGGGAGCAGTTGAGGAAGGTGTTGGACAATGTCTGTGGCCTCCACACCCCTGTACACATGTGGATCCATATTTGATCTCTCTCTCTCTCTCTCTCTCTCTCTCTCTCTCATACACACACACACACACACACACCTCTAGATAAAGGAAATGTGTTTTGCATTTTAGCCACAGGGACAACCCAGCAGCCCCCCAGCCTGTAACTGTAAGCAAAGCAGACCACAGAGCAGAAATAAGAACAGAGCTTGTTGCTGAGGAGACCCACTAAGCTGTGGGAGTTGGTGGGGTGATTATAGGGCTCAGCAGTGACAAGCCAGGCCATTCTGTGACTAAGAAAAGCCCTTTTGGGGCTGGAGAGACAGCTTATTTGGTGTTTGTCACACAAGTGTAAGAACTTGAGCTCAGATCCCCAGCACCCACATTAACCCTTGGTATGGTGGTATATGCTTGTAACTCCAGTGCTGGGGAAAGTGGAGGTGGACACAGAGGATCCCTGAGCTTTTGGCCAGCTATGAGCTCCAGGTTCAGTGAGCAACCCAATCTCAAAAACAAGCCAGGTGGTTTGGCAGAGCTGGTGGCAGCGGCTGCCACTCTCCAAGCCATTAATTCTGCACTCAGGAGGCAGAGGCAGGCAAATCTCTTTTGAGTTTGAGGCCAGCCTGGTCTACAGAGCAAGTTCCAGGACCACTGGGCCTACACAGAGAAACCCTGTCTCAAAGAGCCAAAAATCAAACAAACAAAAAACAAAGCCCAAAAAAGTGGATCGAGAAAATCTCTTCTGAACAGTGGAATAAGAGAAGATTCTAAGGTCTGGTCTCGCATTCTTCACAAACACAAGAGCCCCAACCTTAGCTCTGTGGCATGTGGAGTATGGCTCCAGGCCCAAAATTCTGTGTAGCTTTACCGTGTTATGTTCAGCAGTGTTGCTGTAATTGGCTCAGGAAGGGCCCTGCAGACCGTGGGGCAGACAGAAACTGTGTATAAGATAGTGTCACCCCCTGAGAACAACCAGTGCTAGAGAACCAGCCGCAGGAAGGATCAGGCGTGGATGTGGGATGCTGGGTTCAGAGAGGGCTCTTTCTTCTCGATGAATGATGGAAACGTTCTGGTAATTTTATTGCCCTCAGAGAGGATGACAAGAAAGATGAGCTGTTTTGTTTTGTCCTCTGGTGCTCAGTTGTCAAGTTACCTACCTAGGATAAGAATGTGGGGGCGGGGGCTGGAGAGATGGTTCAGAGGGTAGAAACACTACCTGCTCTTCCAAAGGTCCTGGGTTCAAGTCCCAGCAACCACATGATGGCTCATAACCATCTATAATGAGACCTGGTTCCCTATTATGGCCTGCAGGTGCACATGCGGGCAAAACACTGTATACTTAATAAATAAATCTTTAAAAAAAGAAAAGAATTTATGTGTGTGTAGAAGGGCCCCATGGACTTGCCACCCTTTGACATGGACTCATTGGCAGAGGGTGTGGAGAGCTGTCCTTTGCATACATTTTATCATTTTGTGAAGAAAACAAGAGTGCTTCTTAATTGCTCGTTGTGCAGACTGGGAACTTGCGCTTTTTCGTCCATGGACTATGCTTCTAATGGGCTTGGGCGGAGTAAAGAACAGAAAACGGCTGTTTGTTTTGACCAGAACCTGACTCAAAGCCTGGTGAGGTTAACAGACCATCCAGAGCAGCACTACCAGGCCATGTTAAGTTCAAAAGGGCAAAGGGAAGGAACCGGGGGTAGCCTGGAGGGTCTGTTGTGCTGGCTTTGGAGGTCGGTGCTTCGGCAGGAAGGGCAGAACTCCATGAAGTAGGAGGCTGTGTCTGAAAAAAATGATGCCATTGTCATGTGCTGGGTTCTGATCTTCGTTCTCAATCCTTTTTCCTCAAGCACATAAAGAAGCCAGACTATGTGACGACAGGCATTGTGCCCAACTGGGGAGACAGCATAGAAGTGAAGAATGAAGATCAGATCCAAGGGCTCCGTCAGGCTTGTCAGCTGGCCCGGCACATCCTCCTCCTGGCTGGGAAGAGTGTAAAGGTGGCGTCTACCAGGCCTCAGCATGACTGGCTCAGGGGCTTTCTCTCCTTGTTGTTAACTTTTCTTTTGCACTCTTCTATTAGTAATTTGGTTGTTTTAAGGTCAAGCCTTAAGATGAGAAAAGGGAATTTTGACTATTTTATGTATTTATTCAAGAAATAATGTAAACTTTTAAGTTTGATTGTAATCGTAACTGGCAGCATTCTAGAAATACTTGGGTGACTCAGTCTAGCCAAGGCGATCTATGGCAGAGGACTTTGGCCTGGCTGCCTTGCCTCTGTCAGTATTCTGCTTGTATTTCCCCCAATACCTTTGTCGAAAGTGTTGGTCCTACCTTGCCAGTCTGCCTCTTTTTTTTTTTTTTTTTTTTTTTTTTGGTTTTTTGAGACAGGGTTTCTCTGTGTAGCCTTGACTGTCCTGGACTCGCTTTGTAGACCAGGCTGGCCTTGAACTCACAGAGATCCGCCTGCCTCTGCCTCCCCGAGTGCTGGGATTACAGGCATGCATCAGTATATTCTGCTCTGAGAGTCAGTACTTTCAGAATAACCCAAAACATCCTGCCATCTACAGTTCGGAAAGAAATATAAATGTAGTTTAAAAAAATAAAAATTTAAAAAATGTAGTTTCAAAGTGGGGACTATGTTGTCTGTGTAACCAAACTGTTATAGCAATATAACCAAGCATAAGGTGAGTATGAAATAACAGAAAATTACTGAGGGAGTAGCTAGCATCGGCTGCATAATTTAACTTTGCTATAGAAGTTTATTTGTGATCTGATTTCATGAAGATAGTCGTCATATGCTTATGAAAGTCAGTTTCTGGGGTTAGGGTATAGCTCAATAGCAGAACACTTGCGTAGCATAGGCGAGGCCCCAGGTTCAATCCCCAACACTGCAAAATGGAAACAAAACAAGACCCCTCAATTTCAGTTATCCTTGTTGGAAAATAGTTGAGTATTTTCTAGTACTGGGGACTTTAAAAATGTTTATCTAGGCATGAAAGAAATCAAGCTTATTGAAAATAAAATCTCTATGAACAATGTCAGAGACTGAGTTTTTAAAATGATGGCCCATCAGCTCCCTGTGTTGCTGCAGAGCTCACCCATGCAGTGTCTCAACAAGGCAAAAAGGTGTGAGTGAAGCATCCTTTCTGGCTTCTCCAAGCCAGCATCCTGTTTGTACACTTATCTGTATACTTCCATTAGCCAGAGCTCTGACCTTTGAGGAAGAGGAAAGAATTGATGAAAGACAGATTGTAGAAATCTTCAGACTAACAGGAAACCATCATTTGATGACTCACTTTATTTCCGAATGGTACAGAACACCGTCACATACCCAAATGGTTGTCAAAAGAGCTCAGTTGAGAGTGGTGGCAAGAGTTGCGAATAATTAGGGCTATGCCATGAATTCATCGTGGTGAACTTATACAGTCTCACAGTGCCGTTGCTGTAGATGCTGTCAATAAATACAAGAAACGTCTTCAACTGTGGCTCTGCACTTTATTTTATATTTCAGGTTGACATGACAACTGAAGAGATAGATGCACTAGTTCATCGGGAAATCATCGGTCATGATGCGTACCCCTCACCTCTGGGCTATGGACGCTTTCCAAAATCTGTTTGTACCTCTGTAAACAACGTGCTCTGTCATGGCATTCCTGACAGGTATTCATTTTTCAATAATGTATTGTTCCTTTGGAAACTAAGATCCATAGCACATATTGAAAAATACTGTAGATCATTTGAAACCTACCTGCATGCACGCTTCTGAAGTGGATTATAATGAAACAAACATTTTGAGGTGTTTTACTTCTAATGGCTATAACACCACCATTTGATGTTTCTTAAAGTAGTATGTGAGCCACAAAAAAAAATTTGTACATTACATATTTCTTTTACCTTATTTATTTTTACCATATGGTAACGTAGGCAACTTTTTATTGGCAAGTATTGTTTTAGATATTTACAAACATAAGGTAATTAAGAAGTATATCTTTTTAAAGAATCATCAAATCTTCAGGCAGCAATATTTGTTTCATGTGTTTCTTATAAACTGGGGTGTGATTACCATAAGGCGAAGGTCAAATCTGGCTACTCCATCAGATCCGGCTACTCCATCAGATCCGGCTATTCCATCAGATCTGGCTACTCCATCCATTCCTGCTTCACCACAGATTATCACCGCAGCTCCTGGTCCTTGAACATTTACTTCTGCATTTCTTCCTATTGACATCTGTCTATCACCATTTTTTTTTCTCGGTTTATGTTTCAGCCGACCTCTTCAGGATGGAGATATTATCAACATTGATGTCACGGTGAGTAAATCATAAAAAAAAAATCATCTCTGATCAACTTGAGAATTGCTAATAGCAACAGGAAGGAGAGTGGCTCGAAAATGTGAACTGCGCTGGGGAAGCACTGTTTACTTCCAGCCCAGACACAAGCTGCTGGCTTCCTTTTTTTTTTTTTTTTTGTCTTTAACTCTGTGTTTATTCCAAGTAAATCCAGGCCTGACTTGAATTTCGGCCTGGAATCAGATGCACTGAGATCAATGTTGGCCTAAGTGAAATGTCAGCCCAATCCTGCTATGTGTCATGTTTTTGAGAAGGTGTAATTGTTATTGATCCACTGTGTAGTTAATGCGCAGCACCGCGGCACCAGGCAGCTGCTGACGCTGGAGATGGTATGAGACGAGCTAACACGAAGAAAGCCAGCATTTTTCCTTCACTCTGCCAAGATTGATCTTCCTCTTCCTGCTGATTTTGAGTGGGGCCTGTCATTATCTTACTCTGTCATTAGGGGCTACATTGGCCTGCGTGTCAGTCTATTTGGACAGCAACTCTTTTGCTAGCCGTGTTCCCTAGATTTATTAAAATCCCTGAAGGGTAACACTGTGTTCCATCTCTGGTGAAGAGAGGCCTGAGCTCAAAGCACACAGGGCAGAGTGGTTTTTTGTTTTTTGTTTTTTTTTTCTGTCTGCATTTAAGTTTTCACAAAATAGATGGTGGCTTTTCTTTTTAAATAACAAGCCTAAGTGATTTAACTTAAGGACTGCAAATTGTACATGCTGTAAGGTTTTTTTTTGTTTGTTTGTTTGTTTGTTTAAATTTCTTTAGCCTCTCGCCATCCTCAAACTTGGGTCATTTGTGTTTATTTTATTTCGTATTGTTTGTAATGGTGCCTCTTGAATTGTACAAAGGATATAAATGAAATCTGTGCATCTATGAATAATTAGTACCTTTTAGATAAATAAAATGTGAACATTATGACTGGGAGACAGGCACCCAGTCAAAAAATACATTCTCTATTAGTGAGGAAGTATTTTTAATAATAGTTATTTTATATCCAGACTGAAAGTCAGGTAGCAGTAGAAATAAAATAGAAATAGGTGTCAGTAGATTCTGTCAGATTTGTAATTGTTTAAGTTAATTCAGCTTTTCTTTTTCTCTTCATATAAATCCGTGTGCAGGTATGGCCAAACAGTTCTTTCTCGTATTTCTTCCCATGTCATTGTGTCTTAGGGCACTTGAGTGTCACTCCACACATTTTGTCTGGATCTTCCCAACTCTGAGTAGTATGGGAGGGACTTTATCAAGTCCGCCTGAGGTAAAGTCTCTCTTGAGATGCATTTTTAATCTCGGAATGAACCTGATTTTAAGGTCTCACAGTTTATCACCTCACACAATTACCCACTAATAAAATATTACTGCTGGAGTGAAATGGGAAGTCTCCCAGCTGTTCACAACAGCCAGCGAGAACGCTTACTCCTTCCTTCCTGTGCTGCCAAAGGCTGTTCATAGCGAAATTTCTTTCTGAAGCTTAAGCTAGTTCAACAATTCTTTTTTCTATTTTTTTCTTTTTTTTTTTCTTCTTTCTTTCTTTCTTTCTTTTTTTTTTTTTTTTTTTTTTTTTTTTTTTCTTTTTTTTTGAGACAGGGTTTTTCTGTGTAGACTTGGCTGTCATGGGACAAGGTCTCTGTGTTTTAGTCTTGGCTGTCCTGGACTCACTTTGTAGACCAGGCTGGCCTTAAACTCACAATGATCCGCCTGCCTCTGCCTCCTGAGTGCTGGGATTAAAGGCGTGCGCCACCACCGCCCCGGCTTAGTTCAACAATTCTTAAACTCACTTGAAATACCTTCCAGTATCTAGAAATTAATAGAGTCTAAAAGATATTAGTCAGTATCAAGAAGTTAGATATCTTATGAATATTTTATTAACTGAAAAACTGCATTTTTAGCCCCTATACTTTTGTCTGGAAATACCCATTGCATTTTATGGTTCTTCATGTCTCATATGTCCTCCTAAAAAATGAGTTGCTTTTTCTCTTAAAAGTTAATTTTTTTTTAAGACAATGTGGTATCCATAGTAGTTGCTCAGTTAATGCTTGTTCAGTGAAGCCTAAGAGTGGTAATTGTAGTTACAGTGACTGCGCCAGGCTTTCAAATGTGTCCTCTTCCTACCAGGCATGTGCAAAGCCCTGGGTTCAGTCCCTACTGCCACATAACCCCCAATGGTCCATGTATGTCCTGAGTCCTTCAAATCGTTATCTTAAGAGCTACTGAAAAAGGATTATGAGCAGGGCTGCTGAAACGGATCAGCCAGTGAAGGTGCTTGCTGCCAACATCGACAACCTGAGTTCAGCTCCTGGGACCACGTGGTGGAAGTAGGGAACTGACTCCTGCAAGTTGTCCTCTCCTACACACACACACACACACACACACACACACACAAATAATGTAACTATATTTTTAGTTTTAAAGCAATATGAAACAGCAAGCTAAGTGAATTTAAATAATACATTTTACTTAAAATATGCAGTTACAGATTTTCTTGAATAATTACACTTAAGTTAGCAAGTTTTATATTGTTGTATATGATGAAGGCTTATATTTTTCTGTAAATGATTATGTGGGAATAAATTAGAAAACACAACTCTACTGGGGGGGATTAAAAAGCCATCAACCAGGCAGGCGGTGGTGGCGCACGTCTTTAATCCCAGCACTTGGGAGGCAGAGGCAGGTGGATCACTTTGAGTTTGAAGCCAGCCTGGTCTACCAAGCGAGTCCAGGACAGCCAAGGCTACACAGAGAAACCCTGTCTCGAAAAACAAAACAAAAGGAAGCCATCAACCTCTCAGATTTTTTGAGGTATACCTCTGTACTCTGCAGTAATCCAAACACGTTGTTTGTCTGTGCCTCAGTTTCCTGGCTTAACAGCCAGAGAGCTATGAAGCGTTAGTGCTGCCTTCTTGCCTAGGAGAGCAGCACTTTCTTCAATGCGTGACAATAATGGCTATGACATCAATTCAGACAGAGCTTAAAGGACCAGCTCTCTCAGAGTCTCTGCGTTCTATCTTAGGAAAAGGAGAGCCGTGAGGACAATTAAATAGGATAAATTATGCAAAATAGTAAATGCCATGTTATGTCCAAGGGTCAATAATCCACTAATTTCCTCTGTCTTCTACGTGTGCTCTAGTGTTTCATCATCATTGGTTTTTCATGATGTTGTTCATGATCGCATGGAGCTTCTGAGTCATTGAAGAGGATAAAATTATCTTTCTGTGAATTTACTCCTAAGCTTGCTTTCATATCTTTTAATGCTTTAAAAATCCACTCAGAGTGTTTTCTGGTACCTTCATGCTTTCTGGAACATTTGATTCAAATTTCATTTCTAGACGTAGAATTTTTGTAACATATTCTGCTACTGTGTTGAGCCACTTCAGTTCTTAGTATGAAATTCTCCTGCCCACTGTTCTAATGCTGGCGTGTCCACCTTATTTCTTCTTGTCATTATGTGTCATTTCTGAGTATAGAACTGGTAAATAAAAGAGCATATAAACCCTCGTGACTCCAAGGACATGCTTTACTATGCTAAATACTTAGTTTTCTAAACCGACTGTGGTAATTGTAGGTGAGTGTATTTAGTAACTAATTTTTCCAAGCATAGTTTTGCCTTCTCAGAAATAAAAGGAGGGACCAGAATGTCACAGTAGTATTGCTGGTCACTAAGCTGAAGTAGCCCAGTTGGTCATTAGTTCATTTTTTTTAGATTTCGCAGGATCATCACATGGTTTCAGCTTTTAAATTTCAGAATGGTTTTGGTATATCTCTCTTTAATGAATATGTGAACTTGAGACTAACTCTGAGAAGGCAACCAGTTTACTAAATACATAAGCAAATAATATGTATAATATACTTTAGGAGAATAGAATTTCAGCAAAGGACATACCTTAAAATGTGTGTCTGTGTTTAGGTCTATTACAATGGCTACCATGGAGACACCTCTGAAACCTTTCTGGTGGGGAATGTGGATGAATGTGGTAAAAAGTTAGTGGAGGTTGCCAGGAGGTGTAGAGATGAAGCAATTGCCGCTTGCAGAGCTGGGGCCCCCTTCTCTGTAATTGGAAACACAATCAGGTAAGCCTTGCACTGACAAGTAAAGGGAGGGTTGGCGAATGGGACAAAGGTTATTGGTGGCTTGGTATAAAGTTAATGACATGTTTTATGATTCACAGCCATCACTTCAGCCTGATATCAATGTGGGAACTGCCAGGCTGCAATATTGTTCCCTGGGTTGGGGGGGGGGGGAAGTGGCTTTGAAAAAAAGTAAATTTGACCAGGGCCAGCTAGGAAACCTACTACTGGAGCAGTGAGCAGTATTTATATTGCTGCTTTTGTTTTAGCTTGACATTGTTAGTCTGTGATGTTCCTTCACTCAAATATGAAAGAAGGTTCCCAAGAAAGGGAGGAAAGAAGAAAAAGCCCACTTCATAGCGGCGTGGAGGGAACCATTCCTGTGATGCAAAGACCCGAAGTGTGAGCCCAAAGCAGCCTGACTTTTTAAGTTGGCAGATTGAGAAATAGCCTGAAAGCCTGCTCCACGTCCCTTTTTATCTGGGTCGTCTTTTCTATAAAACATTGTTTACTTTCCCTAGAGTTTTTCTGTGCTTGCTTTTTGAGTATAAGTGTATTTTCTGAATTCAAGACTTGTCTTTGTAATCTGTTTCCCACTTTCCGATCTTTTTTTTTTTTTTTTTTTTTTTTTTTTTACCCTAAATGTTTTGAAGTAGACATACAGAATATGTGTTTTCATTTAAAAGTAACACATTTTGTTAAAGATGATCGGGCAGTCTCCTTTAAAGTGCTGTTCTCATTAATCTGAGCCTGAGCCTTTGAATGCAGCCCGTTTGCCCAAAGGATGGAAAGCTTAGTCACCTTGAAAAGATGCTGCTTTTTTCTCTGAGTACGCCTTCAAATACTTTAAGAAAAAAGGCAGTAAAATATCAGTTAAATGTATTTATGGCTTTAAAAATATTGTAACAGTGTCTGAATCAAACTTTAGTAAAGTCTCTTTGGGTTATGTCTGAGAAGCTTTTATTGAAGACTTTGAACAAAATTGTGTTTTTGACAGTTTTAAATTATAGGCTAACTAGCCTGGGAAAAAAAGGATAGTGTCTCTCTGTTCTTTCATAGGAAATGTTGAATCAGACCCCTACTGGGAAAAGAAATTTAATGCATATCTCACTATCTTACTGTCCATGAATATAATAGAAATGAATTCAAAATGCAGCTTTATTTTTGCAAATGGGATGAGTCGATAGATGCACCTCATATTTTTGAACACCTAGGGTTCAACAAATTTACTGGTGGCGCTCTTGCATTTTAACAAAATTTATTCTTCAGTAGAAGGGGGCAGAGAACACTAGATTCTTATTCAAGCATTCTGCGCAGCTCTGCATTCATGGCTGTGTCTAAAGGGCATGTCAGCCTTTGATTCTCTCTGAGAGGTAATTATCCTTTTCCTGTCACGGAACAACAAATGATAGCTAACTACAGAGGCACATTTGCAGTAGTCACATTCATCAACTGCAGAAAAAAAATTCAATTTAATTGTGCAACACAGCTGCACACGGGCTTTTGAGCATTTCTGTTGTTCTCCCTGTCTTGCTATTCCTCCCTCCAGATCTATTTTTTAAACTTTTTTTTCTGGTTATTTTTTCCCCTTTTTTGTCTCTTCTTCCATTTTTACTCTCTGTACTTTCTTGTTAAAGTAATTTTCCTTTGTGGCTCTCATTCTTTTTTCCCCATTGAAGGCTATGAATGTAGAAAATTATCACAATTACTCATATAATTGAGCCTCTTTGTAGCAAGTGCAACTCCAGTAGCCTTTCTCCATCATGAAAATGGTTTCATTATAGGGTTTTTCATATTCTCTGACACCATCTACACAGAGGAGCAGGCGTGCAGATGAGCTGTACTGGGAACAGGCTAGATCAGTAAGGTCACAGTAGGAATAATTAGCTCTGCTATGGAAAGAGCATCCAGGCCTTTTACTGCTACATAAATGTACTGTCCGTGGCTTTTAGCCACAAAAAAACTTACTAACAAATGGAGCTCCCGCCTACTACTTTGAAAAAAAGATTTGTATCAACACTACAATTTTCCATCATTAAGACTAATAACACAGAGCCTAGTATACATCAAGGGGAATAAAAAGAAAAATCTCACATTCAAGTGGTGGCTGGGCGCTGACCTTTGTTCCCTCTTTTTGTATACGACTTAACTCTTTACAAAAAAGAGCCACACGCCACACCAACATGCAGGTGAACTCCAGCTAGTACTCGCAAAGCCCAGCATTCAGTTGGAAAATCTGATAAATCTCCATGCAGGATAATGCATTTCATTACATATTCACTACATTAATTCTAGCTACATTAAAAAAAAAAAAAAAAAAAAAAAAGCAACAGCGAAGAAGAGTGAAATTCAAAGTGACATTGGATTTTAGCTATCTGGATGCGAAGGTCAGTTTGGGCAGAGTATGAATTTGCATGAACAGGCTCCTTTGAAAACCAGATCAGCCCCAACAGCTACAGGCAGAAAACTGTGTGGGAAATAACAGACAATGAACTTCTTACTCTTACCCTAATGCGTTTCATTATTTAGGTAGTTTATGTCTGCCGCTGGTGTGGAGGCTGGCCCTGATTCTGACAAATGTTTGTTCTGATGCATTGCGCCGGTATTTCTGGACATCTTTTGTTTCGTCTTTTCTTATTCAGGAAACATCTTCAGGGAGTAAATAAACAAACAAGATCCACCTTTCAGACAAAAAGCACTTGAAGTCTTTCCAGACCAAAGGGTTACAGATATCTTTCAACTCGCTCTGCTTTCTTTGAGATGGTCAGTCGCCATCTGCCATAGCCTCCTGCTACTGAGAGGCTCTGAGAACGCCCAGGCAGCTTGCACTTCTTCTGTGCTACCCCAGACCTCGAGGTCCCTAGAGAAGAGCTTGAAATCTTAACTCAGAACCCTAAAGAATTGGGTTGGGGCGGGGGGCAGTGTCTCTGAAGAAGTGTCAGTTAAAATGGTTTCACAAAGACAGTTTTCTCTGTGCCCTTTGGCTTTAGGAGTGACTCCCAGGGATCTCTGGGCCGTGGTGCTATTAAGACCGCTCTAACCTTACTCCCTCTACAGCAATCTCTATAGTATCCATACGTGTGCAAAGAACATGCATCACTAACCTGTGACAGTTCACTGCAAAATAGTGTAAACTTACAGTTGGAGGTGTCATGGTGAAACTATCAGTAAATAGGTTTTTAGTGTTTAATTCATAAGTATATGTTTTGATATTAACTTAGAACAATACAAAGCAGATTTTTCTTTAGAAAAATAATCTCTTTCTATTAGATTATGCACATTTAAACAATAAGCAGCTTAGGCAAAATAAGTCATTTTAATGTCATCTGTGATGGATTTTCCCTGACAGCTACTGTAAATTACAATTACACTGCGTCTCTCTGCACATGGAAGTAAGCATTGCAATAAATTATCTTTTATTTCAATCCATCATGTCTGCTTTTCAGAAACAGAGAACCTCAAATAAAAGTTCAGCACTATTGTAAGAAAAATACAGTAATTTGTGATCCAGCTTGAAACAAAAAGTAAAATGTTCCACTCTATTGGAAAACAGTGGTTGACTTTCAAAAATATGACTAATTGTCTCTAAACATTCCTGTCATTTGAGGGAATCCCTGGCTGTGTACATCCCTCCATTTAGAGGCTACTGTTTGGGCTGAAAACCTAGAAAAATTGAAGTAAAATTCTGTAACTAATCAAATAAGCTGCCTTTGGGGTCCTTCTCCATTAAGAGAGATGGCCCCTTGGAGGCCAGGGCCCTCGGCACTCATGTGAACCTCTAATAGAATATTCCCGTGCGCATGTTCATCTCCGTAAGAGTGTGTCTTGAAGCACAGTGCTCCTCTGCCCTCTTGGGGATTGCAGCTTTAGTAACATAAATTACTTGAAATGTGTTAAGAAGTTATATTTATTTAGACCATATGTAGGAGGAGTCTACCTGCTTCACGAAAAGGAATTAAACGGAGGAGGAAAGCTATAAGAAGCTCCTTTTAAAGGGAATTTATCTTTCGCCTATACACTGTAACTGCGCCGTGGACAGCCATGGTGAGGTGGAATTGAAAAGTGACTTCGAGAGCTACCTTTTAGCATCTCTCCCTCAATATTCCTGCTGAAAGCCATCCGGCCATGACTGTGTGAGTCTCATGACTGAGCATTGTCCTGCCTTAAAGGATTTTAACCAGAGAAAATCAGAACCGAAGAGCTAACACCGGGAGAGTTTTTTTCTCTCTATAGATTTCAACAAGAAGGTTTTGTCTGTGAAAATGTTCAGGCCTAGAAAACCCCTGTGCCGAGACAGCTGCGCTTCTGCTGTGCGTGGCTGTGGGGAGCAGTGGCCTCCCTTCTCAGTGTCTGCCTGCCCCTCCAATCCAGCTTCTCCCCCCAGCATCGCAGTGAGGAGGTAGACGCACACCCCGCCTTCCCATGCCGCCTCAGGGGGACCGGCACCTGCTTTCCCGTTGATCAAGTGGAATTTGATTTCCTAAGTCATTTGGGTTGTCTTTACAAAATCAGATTTAAGTCCCACAGCCAGAAGAGTCCGTGCTCACCATGTGCTCCAAAAGAGTGGAAAGCACGTGTTTTCAAACAGTGATTGGGAACATTCGTGCAGTTTTATGTTGAAAACTACAACTTCAGGAGGGAGATACCCTGAACACAAGTGCATCCTTAGCTTCTAGGAGCCGGATATGGTCCAGCAGAGAACCGAGGGAAGTGTGTCCAGTCCCCCTGTCCCAGCAGTGAAGTCCTCCAGCCTCTGCACATGTGACACAGGCTCTAGGATACTGTAGCAGGAAGTTCCATTAGGACCCTGAGAGCAAATTGTGGCAGGAGAAGGTACTCAAATATTTTTAGTTACTTAGTAGTTGCACAGCGTCTTTTATGTAGAAGAACAAGAGGTATGGGGGTGGGGAGACACCCCCAAGGGGTTTTTAGAGTTGTCTTTCGTCTCCTCTCATTGGAAATGAACATGAAGATTACCATTGTAACACACATTTAAAGTGTAGCTGCGAAACCTGCCAAACAGTTGGATCATTGAAGGAAAAAAAAAAAAAAACCACTGTTTTCTTTTTAAAAAGAAAATACTAGCTGGGTGTGGTGGTATATGCTTTTTTGATCCCATCACTTGGGAGGTGGAGGCAGGGAGATCTCTGAATTTGAGGCTAGCCTGCTCTACAAAGCTAGTTCTGGGATAGCCAAGGTTACACAGAGAAACCCTGGCTCAAAAAACACTAGTATGCTTTATAATGAAATGCTTTTTAAATTATTGAGGTTTGTTGAGACTGAGCTAACCTAACTTACGGGTGTTGGGAGAACTCATTCTTATGTGAAAAAAGCAAGTAATAACCCAGGCTATCATGTTATTTAATTATCTCTCCTCCTCTGTCCCCTCTCCATCCTCAGTTTTGTTCAGCAATTGTATGGAGCTAGGAGAGACACCTTGGAAAAGATGTTTTCCACAAACACCTCCTAGCACAGTACAAGGATCTACAGAGCAGCCTGGGCCCCAGGGCACAGCTTCAGAGCTGAAGGCTGCCTTATCCTCCCCGGGGCACTTGATTGGCTTATCCATGTCTGCCCTACTGGTGACATCAAAATTAAATTTCCATGTGATGCTGCCTCTCTGCTAGTTACAGGGACACCCTTGTTTCAGTGAAGCTTCTTACACATCTGGGAGTACTTTAAAATGTTCTTAAAAACTAACCTGGGCATGTTGGCATATGCCCATGGTCCCACCACTTGAGAACAGTGAAAATTCAACATCAGCCTGCCATACAAACAGACCTTGTTTAAAAAAAAAAAAAAAGTTTTCAATAGTTTTCAAAAAGAAGTTAGCCCAAGGGTCTGTGTGAAGCCTAGAGTCTGTTAGAAATGAGTTTGAGAACTAAAGCTTTGGACTTGCTAGGAATTGCAGTCAGGGTTCTGTAAATGCCTGCCCACTGCTCTGGGTAAGGCTGGAGGGGCCATGCCCTTTGCCTGCATGAAAATAGAAGTTGGCAGTGTTGCATGTGCTGTTGTCAGCCTGGCGCTCCCCCAAATAACCATACCCACCTGATCTCAATGACAGTAACCCTTTCCACCTTTGCAGGTAAAGATTTCAGGGTTGGAGTCTGTGTGCTAGGTCCCATTTATAAGGGAGAGATAGAGCCCAAAACGTCTGCATTTATTATTAGGTCCAATATTAGTGCATTTAAATATTGGGATAAAAATACTTGCCAATGAACTTTTCCTAATGATATGTATCTTAAGTGGGAAGCCTAAAGTAATCACCAATTTTGAAAGAAAAAGGACAAAACAGACAATCATAAAATGTTTATAGATTATAAATTAGAAAGTGTTTATAAAATGTTAAATGATAGTACAAGAAATCATAAAAGTAAAAAGTCATGCTTGGAGATTATAATTTTCTTTGTTTAATGCTTGATCAAACAGTAGCAACTTTATAGCACTTTACCCATAAAGCCGTCAAAACGAGGTAAGTTTGCATGACCTATGTTCCAGATGTGAGTGTATGTCAGTCTACATTTGTATGTATACATCTTCACTTCTTGCCTAAAAATAACCTTGGCTAAATGTGCTTTATACATCTAAAAGCACGGGTGGCCAGCATTAACCAACACAGAATTATTCCAGAATAAAGGCAACATTCATGCTATTATCAGACTTGAAATAGAACTGATTTTTTTTTCTTTTTCAGAGACTATTTTAAGTGATTTTATTTTTAATCTCAGAATGCATCAAAACATTTGATTAAACTAGATGTCTTTTGGTCACTTTAAAGCGGCATAGCTCATCAGGATGGTTTTCAAGTCTGTCCACATTTTGTGGGACATGGGATAGGATCATACTTCCATGGACATCCAGAAATTTGGCACCATGGTAAGAGTTCATTTGGAACCCACTTATTGAATGGCAATCAGCTTTTCTCCAAGTACTTTTTCCTTTGAATCCACATGGCTGTCACCACCCCATCCCCCACCCTGCCACCCATATGGGCGAGTGGGGCTATCCACTTAACTTTAACCAGGACATTACCGTTGCATTACAGCTCAACACATTTCCCAAATGAGCTTTGTTTTAGTTTTGGTCTTCTCCTGAAGGGCGCATGGCTGGAAGGCCTGAGGGGGGTGTGTCTAGAAAAAGTTACTGCAAACAAACCCCACTGCATTGCCGTCCCAGCAGCATGCACACATGACTGTTGTCTGTTTTTCTTTCTCTACCCCCTTTCCTAACCGCTGACTGTTGTGGTTAAACCTCACGGCATCCTACACAGCGTTGACAGCTGATGTATTTAGCAGCATGTACTCTTTAGTGTTTTCTGGATTATGCCCACCCTGTGTTCCTTCCCCAGGATCCGGTTTTTCACTGTCTGGGTGTGCACCCTACAGAGAGAAGGCGCGACTAGGAGGAGGGGTGGGGTGGGAGGGTTTGGGTTAAGGTAAGAAGCAGCTGTGTGGAGGAGGCCCAAGGGGGCAGCACACTTGAACAAGGGCTAAGAGAAAGTTAGTCCTCCGTCTTGCCCTGTGTACTGGAGATAGGAAGTCATTCCCTGGAAGAGCTAGCTGGAAACCACACTGGAGGACGCAGAGACCTAGCAGAACAGTACCCTTTTGAGCCAAAGAGCCCCGCCTGAGACAGCTCAGAAGAGGTCCATGGCAGTGTAGCAAGAGCCCGTCTCCCCGTGCCCCACAAATGCCAGTGTGTGCAGCTGTTTGAAAGCGGAGCTCCTGCCTCCTCCTCCGTCCTGCAGGCCAGGTGCTATCCTTTTCCCCAGGACTTCCTTTGGACTTCAGGAGACTAGGAGACCTAGCATTGGGTGGCATGGGGAACAGCAGCCATGAAGAGGAGAAGGAACATCCTAGCTGACCCCTGCCAGGCCTTGACAAACTGCTAAAGAGTAGGTAGGGTCTGAGAACACAGACACCACAAAGGCCGAGACACCCCCATCTCCTGGGCAAGCCCTGTGCAAACAGCCAGAATGGCCCACCCTTCCCAAAAGCAAAATGGCCAAGTGTTTTTAAAGCAGCCCCGCTCCCCCCTTGTGTCTCTTTCTCTCAGTGGTTCCCTTTCTCATACTTCCCTGTGTTTGCTTTGCAGCAAATGACAGTGATGTGCTCATGGAGGAAGGCATGGCTTTCACCATAGGTAAATGCTGGGCTCGGCTGTGGAGAGCTGGGGCTCCTGGGTGGAAACTGGCCTTTGCCTAGGCTTGAAGTCCTGCAAAGGACTAATGAAGCTAATCAGCATAATGAAATAATTTGGATGCATAGTAAATGTGATTTAATAATATCCTCTAGCCCCGTCTTCCTAAATCAGATACTTACCGACACATTTAGGAGACTGCAGCCATCCAACCTCTAATTCTGTTACCGGCATAATGTGCTGTTTGTTTTTTTGTTTTGTTTTTTCATTAACACCCAGTAACTAGAGCCGATTAAGTCCCTTGCTCTCTGTCAGCAAGTGGCATATGCTCTGTGGCGGCCCATTCCTGGCTGATGGCATGATTGGTGTCACCACCGGATTCCAGTCACCTAGGGCCACCAAGGCCTCCTAGTTCTGACTGTAGGACTTAATGGAGAAGCAATTAGGGTGAAATAAGAAAATTGTTATTTGCTGATTAATGAACATTTTGAGCATGTTTTAAAAATTCAAATATTTTTTTAAAAACTAACTGGTATTTATAAGAGGGACTGGTGTTTGGGTGGTTATTATCCACAGGGTCCTAATTAAGGCTTGATTAAAATGCCCTTCTTTCTCTAAAAAATTATGAGCCAGGCAACTTCATACATTTTTTTAATGCTATTGCATTTCCTTTTCCTACTGTTTAGTTTGTAGTGTAAGCAACATCAATTATCAGCTCTTGCAAGATGACAACACCAACTGTGGGTGAAACACTCAAGGCGGAGGTTGGGGGGGGACGCGATGATGGTTTCCTTTCTCTCTCTCTCTCTCTCTCTCTCTCTCTCTCTCTCTCTCTCTCTTCTCTCTCTCTCTTTCTCTCTCTCTCTCTCTCTCTCCCCCACTCTCTCTCACTCACTCACTCACTACAAACTAAAATAACATCTACTATACTAAATATTTTTTCTCCTACAGAGCCAATCATCACTGAGGGGTCCCCAGAATTTAAAGTCCTGGAGGATGCATGGACTGCAGTCTCACTGGACAACCAAAGGTGTTTGTCCTGTCATTTTTGAATTGCTGGGGAAGGGAGGCCCTGCAGCAGCAGCAGCAGCAGCAGCAGCAGCTAGAGCTGCCAGCATGCAGTGTCCTGACTACCCCTGTGTCTTTCAGGTCTGCGCAGTTCGAGCACACAGTCCTCATCACATCAAGGGGTGTGGAGATCCTGACCAAACTGCCACAGGAAGCCTAAGACTCAGCCAACAAGGCCACCGAGGCCCAGTGCTTTTTTCTTAAGGAGACCTTTGAGAACTGAGGAGCCAAGCTCAGGCCATATAGGAGGCTACAAGTGTCTCAGTGAGGCTGAAGCACCAGATGGTGAAGAACAGCCCCCTGGAGAGAAGCCACCTTCCCTGGGCAGGTGGTTCACCCTTTCCCTGTCCAGATTCTACCCTAGTTAAAGCAAAACCAAAAACTCTTAAACCCACTGTGGTCACTCTACATGCGACAGTTACAAAAGGGAGAGGGATGGGTGGTGAAGTGTGCCATCTCTAAACTTGTAACATGCATGCAGAAAGAAAACACAGAACCCTTTAGCTGCGAAATCGTTTTACGCTGCTTTTTTCCCCCTTCTGTGGATCTTAAGTTGGCTGAGCCTGAGGACTCTTCCAGAGGCAAACTCCTGCTTCCACTCACCCCTCACCCAATTTCCTCCACCTCCTCCTCCTCTTCCTCGAGGTTTGGCTGAGAGAGGATGAGCAGGAAGCGTTGCCTACAGTTTCTTGCCTGAGGACCATAGGTTTGGCCTTTGCTGAAGATGATAGCAGTTCAGAAAACAGACTTTGCTCTTCATCAGCAACCAGCCGTGCTTGGTCCCCCTCCCAGCTTGAGACCAATTCCATACTAGATCATTTGTTATATTAAAATTTCAAGCTGCAACCACATTCTTTAGATGTGTGTCTCTTGAATTTAGAGACCAGCTAGTCCTTAAGCTGCCCTCCCCTGGCTACTGTCCTGGGACAGGCAGTCCCTGAGCTATACAAATCAGGTACTCCTGAGACGAGGAGACACCAAACACATTTCAGACAAGGTTGGCCCAATCTGGAACTGTCAGCTTTAATTTTGGATCAACTTGCCTACCGACTCCAGGAGCAGAAATCCACTCAGGCCCAGAGCACTCTGCCTTCCCTTGCTGTCCCCAGGGATCTATTCACACCTACCTCCAGGCTGGGCCTCACAGGAAGGCAGGCCCCTCTAGGCATGGTAGAAAGAACATGTCTAGAAAGGTCCAGAACATCAGTGGCCCTGTGAACTCTTGTTTGTGTTCATGTGGATGGCAAAGTGGCCACATCCTAAATAGAGCTTTGGGTTGTCAGGGGAGCCAAGGACACCTTGTATTTGCCAGGATTGATGGCATCAGAGGCATCCACAGGGAGGTAGCTTGACTTTCAGACACTCAGAGCCATGGAGAAGGAGGTCAGATACCGAGGACAAGCACTTGGGAAAGTGCTAAATTACAGCGGTTCTCTAAATTTGGGATCTCTCCATGGTCCCCAACCCTTCAGATAGATTTTTCTACATCTAGAGATTACAGTTTGTGTGTGTGTGTGTGTGTGTGTGTGTGTGTGTGTGAGAGAGAGAGAGAGAGAGAGAGAGAGAGAGAGATTCTAAACCTAGTTTTTTGGAGGTGAGAAAGAATGAGGATTTAGAAGATAAATGGTAAACTTTTGAGGTGTTCTGGATTTAGCCAGCCAGAGGCTGAAGCTGTAGCCGGGAAGCTATTCCTAATCCCTAGAGAGGACTAGAGCCCAGCTGGCTTTAGGAAGAATTTGCCAGAGAATGACTTCACTTCTTTCCTAGAGCAATCAGATTAGCATGTAGTGTCTGCAGATCAGTTTACTCCCAAGTCCCCCTAAGGATAGTTTTATTAGGACCACAGGATTCTACCAACCACTGGGACAGTTACTGTAGGTAGAAGTGTTTATGGAGAAGGTCTATAATCTGATTTACTAATCTGGCCTGTGCTGCTAAACTCAGCAGCTCTGTAGGAAACAAACTTGAAGTTAAGATTAGAAAGTGGATTAAAAAAAAAAAAAAAAAAAAAAGAGCCTCCTCATGTCCAAATCCCCATCGGTTGGCCAGCTGAACTGACCAGACACCTAACCCCTGAACCACAGGGATTCCAGACCAGAAGATAAACTGGCTACCACCTGAGCTGCTGGGTCCTGAAGTGCTTGCAGTGAGTTCTGCTCCCAATCTGGAACCTTTTCTTAATTGGGCAGGCAAAAGTCTAAGCATCTTGGAACAAGTGTGTCACTTTAGAGTTGGGGCAGTTGGAGGAATGCACGGGGAGCTCACAAAGTACAGATAAGATCTCACTTCCTGAAACTAGGGCCCGGCGGCTCAGTATCTCCCTAGACTTGCTTCCTCGGATTAGGAAATAATTCTGGAGTGTGCTCTCTCTCACCCACCCACAGTTCAGTTCTAAATGATGCCAGTCTCTGAAAATCTATCGCGACAGTTCCCAGTAGCCAGCCTGGTCTCCTGCCCCCGCTTAAGTCGAAGGACAGAGCACCTATAGTCGCTCTCACGATCCCCCAACCCAGCCAATCTCAGGGATAAACAAGCCCTAGGCAGTCCACGTGCCTTGCACTAAGTTCCAAGAGACACCAGTTTTCCCCAATTCCAACCTCAACCCCGGCGCACACGGCAACAGTCACTTACGTGGACAAGGCCTGCAAGGCGAAGAGACCTCGGGTTCAGACGGCATCCAAGCGGCTGCGTTGAGCACACAAGACCGCACTCCACACCCCCAAAATAGGCGCTAAGAAGGAGCAATTAAAATCACAAGTACGACAGGAAAATCAGGACAAGCCGAGTGGCTTTGGAGTTGTGGTGGTTGCCACAAAGCCCTACAGTGTAGATCGGTGATTGAGGGGAAAAAAATCTTTTAGACGTTGGCAACCTTTTATTGGTTTACAGAATTTGGGCTGTTGGGTTTCCCCCCCTTTCTTTCTTCCTTCCTCCTTCCCTTTTGTTTTTCTCTTTTGCTGCAGCTAACATGCTGCATAAAATATTTCTGCCCACGGCCTCATGCCCTTAAACCGAAGAGGAATTCCGCAGGCAGAAGCCGCAGCTGAAGGAGAGAGAGAGAGAGAGAGAGAGAGAGAGAGAGAGAGAGAGAGAGAGAGAGAGAGAGAGAGAGAGAGAGACTGACTCCCCTGTACTCATATCTGGAACGACATCACCGATGTAATTTGTTTTGAATGTTCATTTTTATTGGTGTTCCCTCTGCCAAAATGTGCTTGATTACAGAGGTCTGTCCTGTGATCACTGCGCACTCTAGATAGGGGAAGGTGCCGCGGCGAAGGTTCAGCTCAGGCCAGATCAAATCCTGGGCTGTTTAACGCTGAAAGGCTGCATGTTGCTATTAGTGTTAAATATATGGCTAATTATGCGTATGAAAATTAAACATCAGTGTTATGCTAATGGGGCGCCTTCAGCTGCGGATCTGAGCACTTGAGACTACCATTTAATCAAATGAATCAGTAACTAATACGTGTGCACGTGTGAACTTTCACAAGATCATTTCCCCGTCCCCCCCCCCCGTCACACCGTTAAATTATGAAAGAAATAATTATCAACACTTTCTAATTACCTAACAGAGTAATTTGGGATTCATCGTGGGGCTGGCGGGATTGGGAATCAACAGTCCCTAGCAACCAGCGTACTTTGCGCCACGCCGAGCGGGGTGGCTGTGTGGTAGTAGTGGTGGGTGGGGGCGAGACAGCCTTTTGTGCACTTTTCCGTATTTGCACCCAGAAGGTAGACTGCGCCTTGGAAGCTTTTGCTTCCATCAGCTCCCTCACTTTACCCCTGGGTCCACAAGCGCCAGCTTTGGCCACTGGAGGTGAGGAAGAGATTGGGCGACAAAGAGGGGGCATATCTATACACATATATTCAAGCCTACCCCAGAGCTGGATTTGCCGAGGGTTTCGGTGTCCCCCTAGGACTCCCAAACCCCAAGTACTCTGGCCAGACCCCAGGAGGTTGGAAAATGACCACCTGGCGAGCGGTCGACGCTTCCGCCGCCAGGTGCCCGCAAGACCGCCGGGACTCCTCGCTGCGCCGCGCCCTCAGGGCGAGTGAGCCCCGAGCGCACCGCTCAGGGGGAGTGGAGAGGGGAGGGGGAGGCAGGAAGGTTGGGAGGGAAATGGGGGAGGCGGTGCGGCCGCCTTTCCTGGGAGGAGAAGCGCGGGTTCCCGGCTCTCTACACGCACTGCTTTGATCAGACTGGTGCAGCCTCGAGCTGGAGTGGCCAGCTGGGCCTGGAAAGATGCGAGCAAGTCCCTGGGAGCGGTGGCAGCGGCAGGGCGGCGGCCGAGTGAGTGAGTTGGGCCGGAGGGCCCCAAAACCCCGGTTCCCGGGATGTGGCCGAGAGGACCCCGGCCTGGGAGGCGCGTCCTGGAGCGCGCTGAGCTAGGAACAGGACTCTCGGGAGGACCGTGGGCTGCGGGCTACCTGGATTGCTGCCCAGCGCACGACTCCGCGACCCAGAGACCGCGGCGGGACTCTGGAGCGGCGTTCCCCACTGGACTAGGTGACAGCGGAAAGTGGTCCTGGGTCCCAGGCGTTGGGGGCGGGCGAAGGGTGGGGACAGCAAGGGGGAGGGGCGACGGCAGGGAGCGGCCGGTTGGTTTCTGGGGCGGGAAGCGCGCTAGGGAGGCGGGAGGCTGGAGTGAGTCGGTAGCTTTCGAGGTCTCAGCGCGGACGCCGCAGCCCATTGTGCGCCCCGCTCCGCGCGCTCTGTTGCAGAGGAGCCCCGGCCCGGACGAGTGGACCCGACTCTCCCTAGGCCGGGCCGTGGCGCCCGCTCTAGTCCAGCCGAGCCGGAGCTTCTCGGACCAATCCCCGGTGATTATGCAAGAGAGCCGACCAATCAGCTCCACCAGCTCATGAATATTTATGACCTTGGCTGAGTCAAAGCTTTGAACCGAGTTTGGGGAGCTCGGCAGCATCATGCTTAGACTTTTCAAAGAGACAAACTCCATTTTCTTATGAATGGAAAGTGAAAACCCCTGTTCCTCTTAAATTGGGTTCCTTCCTGTCCTGAGAAACATAGAGGCCCCCAAAAGGGAAGCAGAGGAAAGACCCCACTCAGACCCCGCGAGAAGAGATGACCATGACCACCATGCCAGAAAGTCTCAACAGCCCCGTGTCGGGCAAGGCGGTGTTTATGGAGTTTGGGCCGCCCAACCAGCAAATGTCTCCTTCTCCCATGTCCCACGGGCACTACTCCATGCACTGTTTACACTCGGCGGGCCATTCGCAGCCCGACGGTGCCTACAGTTCGGCCTCGTCCTTCTCCCGACCGCTGGGCTACCCCTACGTCAACTCGGTCAGCAGCCACGCGTCCAGCCCCTACATCAGTTCCGTGCAGTCCTACCCCGGCAGCGCCAGCCTCGCCCAGAGCCGCCTGGAGGACCCAGGTACGTGCGCTTGCCAGGGACAAGGAGAGAAGGGAAGGAGACTAGGAGAGAGGGGGAGAAGGGGAGGGGGAAAGAGAGAAGACAAGAGAGGAGTGTTAGGTAGAGAGAGGTGGGTGGGGGTGGGGAAGGCACGGAAGTCGTAGGTTTCGGATATCAATCTATGGATCCATGTCACTGAAAAGAAAAAAATTATAAGTCAATTCAATTTACAACTGTCCAGCAAAGGATAAATCCGAGCGCGTCTCCTAGCACTGGCTGGGCCTCTGGGCCGCTTGGTGCGCCAGGCACACAATGCCCTGGCGGAAAACAGAAACCCACATGTGCACGTATTAGTCTCCGTAATTATTTATTGCGTAGCGCTATAAACAATGTATGCAATTAAGGGTAATTAAACCTCAACTACCGCCTGCAAAAAATAGCAAACTTTCCTTGCAAAGGCAATAGCTGCGCTCTTGGGATCGGCCCAATTCTGTCTGCAGCAGCCAGGGACCTGCGCTTGGACCTTGAGGGACCCTTCGCAGTCTTTCGGGGGTTTCTTGAACGTTCTTTTCCGGACCATGCCTCTGCCAGCCCATCTACAGACGCTCATTCTCGTCCGTCCCTCCGCACTAAAGGCAGTTCAGCATTAACAAAGGTCTCTGCTTCTGTTGTCCCTCCAGGGGCGGACTCCGAGAAGAGCACCGTGGTGGAAGGCGGTGAAGTGCGCTTTAATGGCAAAGGGAAAAAGATCCGTAAACCCAGGACAATTTATTCCAGTTTGCAGTTGCAGGCTTTGAATCGGAGGTTCCAACAAACTCAGTACCTAGCTCTGCCTGAGAGGGCGGAGCTGGCGGCCTCCTTGGGACTCACACAGACTCAGGTACCTGGCCGCTGCCGCTCTACCAAACAGACTTCCTAAACTGGGCTTGAGGGCCCGGCTTCAATTTTTTTTTTTTTTTTTTTTTTTTTTTTTTTTTTTTTTTTTTTTTTTGTTCGCTGGGCCTCTGGTTCTAGGTGTCATTGTGCCTGTGTGAGTGAGTGAGGGGTGTGTGTGTGTGTGTGTGTGTGTGTGTGTGTGTGTGTGTGTGTGTGTGTGTGTGTGTGTGTGTGTGTGTCCACCTCTGACTTTCAGTGGCTTCCCTTTCTCCTTCAAGCTGCCTGCCCTAGCTTGGACCCTACTCTGACCTGCAGGCCGCCTGGTCTTCTGTCCCTGGACTTCAGATCCGGGAACAGGAAGGATTTCCCTAGACGTTTTGTTTGGAGATTCTGAGGTCACACGTGCCGGAACAACTAGAACAATAGAAGGGGAATTTAATCTTCCTTTGCTTTTAAAGTGTGGCTAATCACTCGGATCTTGGGCCTAAGCCTACTCCCTCCACCTCCTCCTCCTGAGGTGGCAGAGGATCCCTTGATTTCCCAAGTTCCAGATCCTGAAGAAAAAACAAACAAACAAACAAACACGTGAGGGTTTTTTTTTTCTTCTTCTTCCTGCACTTCTCTAAGACTCTGAGCAGTTGTAGGCGTTCAAACCAGAGCTGACCAAAGTCTGTCTCCAGATTTAGATTGGAGCTGAGGAAAGCAAACATAACTAAGGAGGAGAAAGTTGGATCGTGTCTAAGAAAAAGTTTTAACTAAAATGCTGTGGCTTCCTCCTCCAGTCCAAGGGCAGAGAGTTCGGAGCTAAGGGAAGGTGGTCTAATTTTAATACACACCCTCCTCCGTTCCTATCTAGGTTTTAATTTTTCTTTATTGATATCCTATTGTTTTGCATGCAAGAAGTCTTCCACAAGCATCCGCCCTGGTGGCACTGACACATTTGAAAGTCAAGGCCTGGGTCTCCCCTCTTCTCTCACCCCGTCTCTGAGAGCTTCTCTAAGGGCTAGCAGCGGCTGGTGGCCAGACAAGGGGCTCAGTTTTCTAGCCTTTTGGCTCTCAAGGGGGATGTGGGTGGCAGTGGTCTCTACCCCTCCAGACTGGTGCTGCCGGCTTTTGCAAAGCGGGGAGGGGAGGGCAGGATTTATCTTCCATCAGTTCCTTCTCTTTCCTCCCAAGACCTGGGGTAGGCTCAGTGCTCACAGTCCAGTCATGTTGGGTTTATCTTGCAGGTCAAGATATGGTTCCAGAACAAACGCTCCAAGTTCAAGAAGCTGATGAAGCAAGGCGGGGCGGCTCTGGAGGGCAGCGCGTTGGCGAATGGCAGAGCCCTGTCTGCCGGCTCCCCACCGGTGCCACCCGGCTGGAATCCGAACTCCTCATCTGGGAAGAGCTCAGGCAGCAGCGCAGGCTCCTATGTCCCCAGCTACACATCTTGGTATCCCTCAGCGCATCAAGAAGCTATGCAGCAGCCTCAGCTCATGTGAGGCTGTCAGTTCGCACTCACCCACCTCCTTCCCGTGTCCCTTGGGCCAGCCCCTCCCGCCTCCAGGTCCACCCACCTCTTCTGGGTGCCCTAGGCCAGGAGGAGATCGGCCCAGAGGTAGGGGATAAAAAGAAAAGAGAAAGGAACAGTGAAGGCAGAGGGCTTGGGGCCTCCCCGGAGCCCTTAAAGGTCTGGCCCAGCGACTTTCCAGTTCTCAGCCGGAGCCTGGTTTCAGAGTGGCCTCAAAGCAGGTCCTGGAGACAGCCAGAGCAAAAAGACAACCCGCTGGACCCGACCAGACTCACAGCTTTGTGAGAGTATCAGGAGAAAAAAAAATATGTAGGAGGGGAAGAATATGCTCTTTTTTCGGTTCTGTCCGTGTTTGTCTCCTTTCTGCACTGTCTGTGCGCTGTGTCTGCTTGTCCTCCTCATTCAGCGGCCTCTCCAAAAAAAACCACCAGGTCTGAGCCACACCGGTCTGCCAGCAGCCCATCACCGAATCCTGACATGCTTTTTCATTTATGGTCTTCTTTTTTCCGGGCCCTGCTCGACCATCTATGTAGCTTGTTTGGGAAATGGGGGAGATCAGAGGGAGGGGGGTTAATTTATTGAAAAACAGACTTCTTCTGATGCTGAGTGTTGGCCAATTCCAAGTTCTCTGGTGCATGGAGTGGGCACTGTCCAGACATACTCTTTACCTTAAATACATCATCAAAGGGAACAAGAGGCGGTGATAGTGGCTTTTAAGGTACACAGTAACTTTTTTACTTTGCTGGAATGGAGAAGTGGATGCAGGATGATTTGCATTTTACATGCTCCAAAGTATTAAAAAATAACAAATTACAAAAGAATGAATGAAGTAATGAAAAATACACAATGCCAGCAGAATTTTGTCAGGAACGCTTGGACAAGAATACTCGGCCAAGAAGAAAAATCATACTTTGGGCAGCAAAAGAGAGGACCAATGGGCCTTGAAGAGAAAATAATTTGTCCTGTGAAAGCACCCCGATTCCAGGTTGTTTTAAACTAAGACATAAGCAGCTTTAAAGAACTCCCAGCGGCTCAACCACAGAACACAAGTCATCACCCTGAACGTGCAGGATCTAATTGCTGTACATATTATTATTGTTATTATTAATAATTATTATTATTGTTCTGTAAACATGTTGCACAAACTTAGCCTCTTTCCGTTCTGTTGTGTGTGGCTGTAAACCCAATGCTTTGTGAAATGAGAATCTTGACATTTTACTTGTGAGATTTGGAAAATGTGACCAATTGAAATCAACTGTGTTTTGTGTTCTCTATGTCAAAGTTTAGTTTTATATTGAGAATGTTAACTTATTGCTTTGTATCTTGGGGGGAGGAGGGAAACTTTGTAAATAAGTTATAAAGTTTCTTTGAGACAGTAAAATTATGGTTTCAAGAAAGCCATTGCCTCCTGTGCTGTGGGGGGGGGGAGGTGCCCCTCCCCCCTTACTACCTCTGGTACATTAGCATACTACTTACTAGGGCCTGATTGCGAGCCCCCTAATATCCCATCTAGATATTATACGAAGGTCTGTGGGGTGCTGCCAAAGGCCTGTTCCCCTAAGCTTTCCCCCTCAGCCTGGCCTGGGTCCTTGCCTAGGTTGGAGAGACAGAGTGCGTATAGAAGGTTAGGGCATTTGGCCTAGGAGCAGGTGTTTTAGGGCAGAGCCTCACCCCCAGACGCTCAGAAATGGAAGACTTCCTCCGGAGAGAGAAAAGCGGAACCCAAGGACAGCAGGCTTGGGAGACTGCAGTTTTCTCCATGTGCCTTGTCACTTCTCAAGACACAGACACTCTGCTTTGCCCCAGCACACACCCACACACCCACACACCCATCTGACCTGCCAGATTTCACTTGACCGAAGCACAGGATAGAATCTTGGCAGGGACAGGAAGCACACGTCTTCTAAGCCACTGCCCCAATCAATCACCTAGGTATGTGGGAACAGGACATAGTTTCAGGGAGTGCCCCCACCCTCAACCCCCCCCCAGACTCTTCTTTCCACAGCTTAATGCCTAGGGACTTCTCCCTACATACTCACAAAGAAATGCCAAAGCACAGGGAGATTAGGTGAATTTTGAAACTGAGAACTGACCATAGCCACTCACATTGCTCCCGCCCCGGCCCTGAGTTCCAAATGCCAGTTCCATTCTGAGAACCACCTCCCTCCGGTAGAACGCCGCTCGCCCGAGACTAAGTTTGCTTCGAAAGAGCAATGATTCCAAGAGGGTAGAACCAGGCTGAATCCCTTGTCTGTCTGAAGGTCTCAGCCCCAGCCCAGCCCCAGCCCCAGCCCAAAGCCCAGCCCTAGACCAGAGGCTACTGAAAACCGTGGGCCCCCCGACGAGACCGCAGCCTTTGCGCGATTCCAGGTTCCCTGGCACCCGCCTGCTGCCCGAGAGGGCTGGCCCTCCGCCTTTGGGGGGCCCTTTCCGGCGCGCGGTGGGGAGCAGAGCCTGGAAGGCAGTGATCTGTGTTGTGACAAGCACCCATTTTTCAATTGGTGCTGGTGAAAGATCAGATGCGCGAAGCTCTTCCGACGCCCTTTGGGAAGGGGGGAGGAGGAAGTGGCGGGGCTGGAGGGGGAGCCGTATAATGGGAGAAGACCAAGAGGTAGGGCTAGGCGAAGCTTGGGGACTTTGATGCCTGTTCTGGAACTGAAATTGGGATTTTTTCCTCTGCCGGCTGCATCGGAACCAAGTGGTGCCCGGTGGCAAGATCAGACCAAGATGGTACTGGATAGACCCGGATTGAAACAGTGGAAAACCACTTCTAGGCCTAGGAGTACGTGCTGAAGTCTGAATACAGCCAGGCCTGGAGTCAGTTTCCTGGGGTGGGGGTGGCGGGGTGGGGGATATGTGACTTCTTTAAGAGCAAGTCTCACTCAGCCTACCAGAGGACAGCTAGTCTTCAACCGCTCAAGCCGCAAGCAAGATCTGTTTGGTCAAGCCGATTTTAATACTTTGAGATATTAGCTTATACTAATTTAATAATCTCTTGCTAACAGTTCAAATAGAGAAATTATTAGTTTTAGCTCAAGGAAGGCGGTGTTTAGTTAGGCTCTATTATAATTATAAGCGGTTGTACTTTTTAAAAAATGTTAATCTCAATATAGGCCTAATTAATGCTGCCTTGTTACTGACAAGTAGTTCATCAAATATCTGATTCAAAGATTTTCATAATGAGTATATTAATTAAACTATGAATAATCTAAATGTGGTTATATTTAAACAATACCTCATTATAATGATTAAATACTGATTTTGAATATTATGTCTTAACAATTGTCACATAGAAAACACAACCTTTTCTTATGTATGAGTCTGTAATGGCAAAATGCAATTTTGGGATTTTTTCCCCCTTGTTCAAAAAATGTGAACCTCATTTTAAAACACTTCTGAAATAGGTTACACACAGCTTAATGATTATCAAAATGACTCTTTTCTGCAAAAAAAGACCCCAAAGTGCGCGTACAGCTGCAAACCCAAGAGGGTCAGCATCATTTCACTGTATTCTCTTCTTGATTACAAGCCGGGCCCATCAAACACAACATAATTACAGTAATTTCAGGTTTATTTATTCTAATGCAGTTTCCCCATCTCTCTGGTAATTATGAGCAATTTTTTCGCCCAGGGAATCTTTTTGCATTAACAAAAGAGATAACGCACTGAAAGCCAAATTTGCTGTGCATTGAGAAAAGGGGAAAAAAAAAAATCAAATAGGTGCGAGCTGCCATCTCTGCAATTCTCCGGTACCGGAGCCGGCAAATTGCTTGCAGGTGTATGGAGCAAGCTTGTCAATGGCCGGGCCTCCAAATTAGCAAATGCACATCGGCAAAGTAATGAAGACAGACTTAGCAAAATTGCTAAACAACAGATACCTCTTTAATACCTTCTCTCTCTCACACTAGCTCTTAAGGAGGGTAGGTGTGGGGGTGGGGCACAGTCCCAGCCCTCTCCTCGCTGGTCTTGGCTTTCAAAAGCTAGCACGGGCAGAGTGGCCCTGTGAGGGTGAAATCTATTGGTGGCAGAACCCAGAGCCTAGGTTTTTTTTTTGACAATATCTTTAAAAAGACAAAACTGGGAAACATCTATAGTCC